>NC_057810.1:696874078-697097107 GCF_018294505.1 Triticum aestivum | reverse complement strand
CTGGTTGCTCGGGCAAGGAGGGGTCATCAACTCCGTAGTCGAACTGGGCAGCAGCAGCTTCGGTCTCGTAGTCTACCGGAGAGAAGAGGGGGAAGAAACAATGAATACAATGCAAACAGATGCATATCAATGCATGACATGACAAGTAACGATGCTAGGTGTGCCCAATCGCGGTAGTAGGTGATACCGACGAAGGGGGAAAACATCCGGGAAAGTATCCCCGGTGTTTCGTGTTTTCGGGCAGAGGTACCGGAGGGGTAAAGTTGCGAGTCCGATAGGTTAGGGATGTGTGGCAGACGAACGGGCTGTGTATCCGAATTCGTCTCATCGTTCTGAGCAACTTTCATGTAGAAAGTATTTTCATCCGAGTTACGGATTAAAAGATATGATTTTCTAAAGATTTAAATCATTTTCTGATTTTAATTACTTATTTAAATCCAACATTATCCAAAACAGTGAATGATGACGCAGGCATGACATCAGAGTGATGTCAGCAGGTTAACTGATCGGTTGACCAGTCAAACCAGACAGGTGGGTCCAGTTGGACCCACATGTCATTGTCAGGGGCACTAACAGGGGGTTTAAACTAACTAAATGGGTTAATTAGCAGGTTGGGCCCGGTAGTCAGTGAGAGATTAGTGTTTAATTAACTAATTTAATTAATTAGCAAATTATATATTTATTTTATTCGTTTATGGCATGGGCCCCGCATGTCAGTGCCACTTGGCTGCCCAGTCAGCACGTTGACTGGGTCAATCCAGTCAACGGGGCCCCCATGGCCCACTGGCAGTGACCCAGGGGTGGGGCCTGCCTAGCCATGTCGGTGGACGGCGCCGAAACGACGCCGACGAGGCAAAACGCGGCGGCGCGGCTCAGGAGGTGGCCGGAAATCACCTACAGGGCACCGTTCATCGAGTTTTTGGGCGCATTCGAGAGCTACGGCTGCGCCGCGTCCAACGGTGGTGATTGTGGCGGCAGGGGTGACCGGAATCGATCGCGGCGAGCTCATCGGCGGACGGCTAGAGTCGGGCACGGGAGGAAATGGCGAGGCAACATGTTTGCGAAAGAAAGGGGAGGCTAGGCGAGTTATACGCGAGGCGGCGAACGCAACGGGCGCTGGCCTGTGACCATTTGGTCACCGGAGGCACGCCGACGACGAGCGCAGGCGGCAGCGTGTTCGGGCGCCCAACGGTGACGGCGTTAGGAGGCACAAGAGAGAGCGTGCGCTGGCGCGTTGGGCTCCTAGGAACCCCAGGAGTACAGCGGTGGGTTCTGGCGAGCGTGACGGAGGCGGTGGCCACGGCGGCGAGGTACACTGCGGTGACCAGAGCCTCGGCACGATGATGAGCTAGTTAGAGCGCGAGCTAGGGGAGCTAGAGGGCAGAGGGGGGAAGGTAGCTCACCTAGCGGCACGCACGGTGGCCCTTGGTGGCTTAGTAGCAGCAGAGTCGACAACGCTCGTCGGAGACGCGTCGGGGATCCGAAGAAAAAGACGAGGCCGGGGGAGCGTTCGTGGGCGTCCGGCGTCCTGCGTCCTGACGGGGAGCCATAGTCGAGGGAGGCAGAGCAAGCAGACACGTCGGAGCAGCTTGGAGGTCGCAGCGGCCGCGAGTTCTACGGCGGCGAAGCCATGGCGTGTTGGAAATATGCCCTAGAGGAAATAATAAATTAGTTATTATCATATTTCCTTGTTCATGATAATCGTTCATTATCCATGCTATAATTGTAATGATAGGAAACTCAGATACATGTGTGGGTACATAGACAACACCATGTCCCTAGTAAGCCTCTGTTGACTAGCTCGTTGATCAATAGATGGTTACGGTTTCCTAACCATGGACATTCGATGTCATTGATAACGGGATCAGATCATTAGCACAATGATGTGATGGACAAGACCCAATCCTAAGCCTAGCACAAAGATCGTAGTTCGTATGCTAAAGCTTTTCTAATGTCAAGTATCATTTCCTTAGACCATGAGATTGTGCAACTCCCGGATACCGTAGGAATTCTTTGGGTGTACCAAACGTCACAACGTAACTGGGTGGCTATAAAGGTGCACTACAGGTATCTCCGAAAGTGTTTGTTGGGTTGGCACGAATCGAGACTGGGATTTTGTCACTCCGTGTAAACGGAGAGGTATCTCTGGGCCCACTCGGTAGGACATCATCATAATGTGCACAATGTGACCAAGGGGTTGATCACGGGATGATGTGTTACGGAACGAGTAAAGAGACTTGCCGATAACGAGATTGAACAAGGTATCGGGATACCGACGATCGAATCTCGGGCAAGTACAATACCGCTAGACAAAGGGAATTGTATACGGGATCGATTGAGTCCTTGACATCGTGGTTCATCCGATGAGATCATCGTGGAACATGTGGGAGCCAACATGGGTATCCAGATCCCGCTGTTGGTTATTGACCGTAGAACGTCTCGGTCCTGTCTGCATGGTTCCCGAACCCGTAGGGTCTACACACTTAAGGTTCGGTGACGCTAGAGTTGTTATGGGAATTAGTGTGCAGTTACCGAATGTTGTTCGGAGTCACGGATGAGATCCCGGACGTCACGAGGAGTTCCAGAATGGTCCGGAGGTAAAGATTTATATATGGGAAGTCCTATTTTGGCCACCGGAAAATGTTCGGGATTTTTTGGTATTATACCGGGAAGGTTCTAGAAGGTTCCGGAGTGGGGCCCACCTGCATGGGGGGACCCACATGAACGTGGGTAGTGGGGGCAAGGCCCCACACCCCTGGTCAAGGCGCACCAAGATCCCCCCTTAGAAGGAATAAGATCATATCCCGAAGGGATAAGATCAAGATCCCTAAAAAGGGGGGATAACAATCGGTGGGGAAGGAAGTGATGGGATTTCTTTCCTCCCACCTTTGCCAACGCCCCAATGGACTTGGAGGGCAAGAAAACAGCCCCCTCCACCCCTATATATAGTGGGGAGGCGCATGGGAGCTTCACCCTTCCCCCTGGCGCAGCCCTCCCCCTCTCCCAAGTACTCCTCCTCTCCCGCGGTGCTTGGCGAAGCCCTGCAGGATTGCCACGCTCCTCCATCACCACCATGCCGTTGTGCTGCTGCTGGACGGAGTCTTCCCCAACCTCTCCCTCTCTCCTTGCTGGATCAAGGCATGAGAGATGTCACCGGGCTGTACGCGTGTTGAACGCGGAGGTGCCGTCCGTTTGGCACTAGGATCTCCGGTGATTTGGATCACGACGAGTACGACTCCTTCAACCCCGTTCTCTTGAACGCTTCCGCTTAGCGATCTACAAGGGTATATAGATGCACTCTCCTTCCCCTCGTTGCTAGTTTCTCCATAGATAGATCTTGGTGACTCGTAGGAAAATTTTGAATTTCTGCTACGTTCCCCAACCGTGGTATCAGAGCTAGGTCTATTGCGTAGATTCTTTGCATGAGTAGAACACAAAGTAGTTGTGGGTGTTGATTTTGTTCAATATGCTTACCGTTACTAGTCCAATCTTGTTTCGACGGTATTGTGGGATGAAGCGGCCCAGACCGACCTTACACGTACACTTACGTGAGACAGGTTCCACCGACTAACATGCACTTGGTACATAAGGTGGCTAGCGAGTGCTAGTCTCTCCCACTTTAGTCGGAATGGATTCGATGAAAAGGGTCCTTATGAAGGATAAATAGCAATTGACATATCATGTTGTGGTTTTTGCAACGTTCTTGCTAGAAACCCATAGCAGCCACATAAAACATGCAAACAACAATTAGAGGACGTCTAACTTGTTTTTGCAGGGTATGCTATGTGATGTGATATGGCCAAGAAGAATGTGATGAATGATATGTGATGTATGAGATTGATCATGTTCTTGTAATAGGAATCACGACTTGCATGTCGATGAGTATGACAACCGGCAGGAGCCATAGGAGTTGTCTTTATTTATTGTATGACCTGCGTGTCATTAAAACAACGCCATGTAATTACTTTACTTTATTGCTAACCGGTAGCCATAGTAGTAGAAGTAATAGTTGGCGAGACAACTTCATGGAGACACGATGATGGAGATCATGGTGTCATGCCGGTGACGATGATGATCATGGAGCCCCGAAGATGGAGATCAAAAGGAGCAAAAGGATATTGGCCATATCATGTCACTATTTGATTGCATGTGATGTTTATCATGTTTATACATCTTATTTTCTTAGAACGACGGTAGTAAATAAGATGATCCCTTATTAAAATTTCAAGAAAGTGTTCCCCCTAACTGTGCACCGTTGCGAAAGTTCGTCGTTTCGAAGCACCACGTGATGATCGGGTGTGATAGATTCTTACGTTCACATACAACGGGTGTAAGCCAGATTTACACACGTGAAACACTTAGGTTAACTTGACGAGCCTAGCATGTACAGACATGGCCTCGAAACACAAGAGACTGAAAGGTCGAGCATGAGTCGTATAGTAGATACGATCAACATGAAGATGTTCACCGATGATGACTAGTCCGTCTCACGTGATGATCGGACACGGCCTAGTTGACTCGGATCATGTAATCACTTAGATGACTAGAGGGATGTCTATCTGAGTGGGAGTTCATGAGATGAACTTAATTATCCTGAACATAGTCAAAAGATCTTTGCAAATATGTTCTTAGAGAAAATATAGTTGAAAGTTGACAGTAGCGATTATGCGGACAGTAGAAAGCTTATGTCCTTAATGCACCGCTCAGTGTGCTGAACCCCAAACGTTGTTTGTGGATGTTACGAACATCGGACATACACGTTTTGATAACTACGTGATAGTTCAGTTAAACGGTTTAGAGTTGAGGCACCAATGACGTTTTTCGAAACGTCGCGGAACATATGAGATGTTTCGAGGGCTGAAATTGGGATTTCAGGCTCGTGCGCATGTCAAGAGGTATAAGACCTCTGACGATTTTCTTAGCCTGCAAATTAAGGAAGAAAAGCTCAATTGTTGAGCTTGTGCTCAGATTGTCTGAGTGCAACAATCACTTGAATCGAGTGGGAGTTGATCTTCCTGATGAGATAGTGATGTTTCTCCAAAGTCATTGCCACCAAGCTGCTAGAAGCTTCGTGATGAACTATAACATATCAGAATATGATGATCCTTGAGCTATTCGCAATGTTCGACACCGCGAATGTAGAAATCAAGAAGGAGCATCAATTGTTGATGGTTAGTGAAACCACTAGTTTCAAGAAGGGCAAGGGCAAGAAGGGACACTTCATGAAACGACAAATATGTTGCTGCTCCAGTGTGGAAACCCAAGGTTGAACCCGAACCCGAGACTAAGTGCTTCTGTAATAAGGGGAACAACCACGGGAGCAGAATTACCCTAGATACTTGGTAGATGAGAAGTCTGGCAAGGTCGATAGAAGTATATTTGATATACATTATGTTAATGTGTACTTTACTAGTTCTCCTAGTAGCACTAGGGTATTAGATACCGGTTCGGTTGCTAAGTGTTAGTAACTCGAAATAAAAGCTACGGAATAAACGGAGACTAGCTAAAGGTGAGCTGACAGTATGTGTTGGAAGTGTTTCCAAGATTGATGTGATCAAGCATTGCACGCTCCCTCTACCATCGAGATTGGTGTTAAAACTAAATAATTGTCATTTGGTGTTTGCGTTGAGCATAGACATGATTGGATTATGGCTATCGCAAAACAGTTATTCATTTAAGGAGAATAATGGTTACTCTATTTTATTTGAATAATACCTTCAATGGTCTTGCACCTAAAGGAATGGTTTATTGAATCTCGATCGTAGTGATACACATTTTCATGCCAAAAGATATAAGATAGTAATGATAGTACCACTTACTTGTGGCACTGCCATGTAAGTCATATTGGTATAAAATGCATGAAGAAGCTCCATGTTGATGGATCTTTGGACTCACTCGTTTTTTGAAAAGTTTGAGACATGCGAACCATGTCTATTGGTGTATAGGCATGAAGAAACTCCATGCAGATGGATCGTTTGGACTCACTTGATTTTGAATCACATGAGATATGCAAATCATGGGCAAGATGACTGAAAAGCCTCATTTTCAGTAAAATGGAACAAGATAGCAACTTGTTGGAAGTAACACACTTTGATGTGTGCGGTCCAATAAGGGCTGAGGCATGCAGTGAATATCGTTATGTTCTTACTTCACGGATGATTTAAGTAGATACTGAGTATATTTACTTGATGAAACACAAGTCTGAATTATTGAATGGTTCAAGTAATTTCAGAGTGAAGTTGAAGATCATTGTGACAAGAGGATAAAATGTCTATGATATGATCATAGAGATGAGTATCTGAGTTACGAGCTTTGGCACGCAATTAAGACATTGTGGAAATGTTTCACAATTAATACCGCTTGGAACACCATAGTGTGATGGTGTGACAAACATCATAGTTGCACCCTATTAGAAATGGTGCGTACCATGATGTCTCTTATCGAATTACCACTATCGTTCATGGGTTAGGCATTAGATACAACCGCACTCACGTTAATAGGGCACCACGTAATCCGTTGAGATGACAGCGTATGAACTGTGGTTTAGAGAAACCTAAGCTGTCGTTTCTTGAAAGTTTGGGGCTGCGACGCTTATGTGAAAAGTTTCAGTCTGATAAGCTCGAACCCAAAGTGGATAAAATGCATCTTCATAGGACACCCAAAAAAGTTGGGTATACCTCCTAATTCAGACCCAAAAGCAAGAGTGATTGTTTCTTGAAACGGGTCCTTTCTCGAGGAAAAGTTTCTCTCGAAAGAATTGAGTGGGAGGATGGTGGAGACTTGATGAGGTTATTGAACCATCACTTCAACCAGTGTGTAGCAAGACACAGAAAGTTGTTCATGTGGCACCTACACCAATTGAAGTAGAAGCTTATGATAGTGATCATGAAGTTTTGGATCAAGTCACTACCGGACCTCGTAGGATGACAGGGATGTGTACTACTTTAGAGTGGTACAGCAATCCTGTCTTGAAGGTCATGTTGCTAGACAACAATGAACCTACGAGCTATGGAGAAGCAATGGTGGGCCCATATTCCAACAAATGGTTAGAAGCCATAAAATCCGAGAGAGGATCCATGACTTTGGAAGTAATACTTGATGGTCATAAGGCCGTTGGGTAAAGATGGATTCTAAAAGGAAGACAGACAATGATGGTAAGTATCACCATTAAGAAGGCTCGACTTGTCGTTAAAGATGTTTTCCGACAAGTTCAAGGAGTTGACTACGACGAGGCTTTCTCACTCGTAGCGATGCTAAGAGTCTGTTGGAAATGGATTAGCAGTTGCTGCATTATTTATGAAATCTTGCAGATAGAATGTCAAAACATTGTTTCCTCGACGGTTTTCTTGAGGAAAGGTTGTATGTGATACAACCAGAAGGTTTTGACAATCCTGAAGAACGCTAACAAATATGCAAAACTCCAGCAATCCTTCTAAGGACTGGAGTAAGCATCTCAGAGTTGGAATGTACACTTTGATGAGATGATCAAAGATTTTGGGTTTATGCAAAAGTTTATGAGAAACTTGTATTTCCAAAGAAGTGAGTGGGAGCACTATAGAATTTCTGATGAGTATATGTTGTTGACATATTGTTGATCAGAAATGATGTAGAATTTCTAGAAAGCATATAGGGTTGTTTGAAAAGTGTTTTTCAATGGAAAACCTGGATTAGGCTACTTTAACAATAAGCATCAAGATCTATAAGATAGATCAAAATGTTTAATAATACTTTCAAATTAGCACATACCTTAACATGATCTTGAAGGTGTTCAAGATGGATCAGTCAAAGAAGGAGTTCTTGCCTGAGTTGTAAGGTATGAAGTTAAGAGTTAAAGCTCGACCACGGCAGAAGAGAGAAAGGACGAAGGTCATCCCCTATGCTTCAGACGTAGGCTCTATAGTATGCTATGCTGTGTACCGCACTGGAAGTGTGCCTTGCCATGAGTCAGTCAAGGGGTACAAGAATGATCCAGGAACAGATCATTGGACAACGGTCAAAATTATCCTTAGAGGAATAAGGAAATGTTTCTCGATTATGGAGGTGATAAACAGTTCGGCGTAAAGGGTTACATTGATGCAAGCTTTAACACCTGTCCGAATGACTCTGAGTAGAAAACCGGGTACGTATAGTGGAGCAACCATTTGGAATAGCTCCAAGTGGAGCGTGGAAGCAGCATTTACAATATGACATAGAGAATTGCAAAATACATACGGATCTGAATATTGCAGACCCGTTGACTAAAACCTCTCTCACAAGAAAAACATGATCAAACCCCAGAACTCATTGAGTCTTAATCACATGGTGATGTGAACTAGTTTAGTAACACTAGTAAACTCTTTGGATGTTGGTCACATGGCGATGTGACCTGTCAATGTTAATCACATGGCGATGTGAACTAGATTATTGACTCTAGTGCAAGTGGGAGACTGTTGGAAATATGCCCTAGAGGCAATAATAAATTAGTTATTATCATATTTCCTTGTTCATGATAATCGTTTATTATCCATGCTATAATTGTATTGATAGGAAACTCAGATACATGTGTGGGTACATAGACAACACCATGTCCCTAGTAAGCCTCTAGTTGACTAGCTCATTGATCAATAGATGGTTACGGTTTCCTAACCATGGACATTGGATTTCATTGATAACGGGATCACATCATTAGCAGAATGATGTGATGGACAAGACCCAATCCTAAGCCTAGCACAAAGATCGTAGTTCGTATGCTAAAGCTTTTCTAATGTCAAGTATCATTTCCTTAGACCATGAGATTGTGCAACTCCGAGATACCGTAGGAATGCTTTGGGTGTACCAAACGTCACAACGTAACTAGGTGGCTATAAAGGTGCACTACAGGTATCTCCGAAAGTGTCTGTTGGGTTGGCACGAATCGAGACTGGGATTTTGTCACTCTGTGTAAACAGAGAGGTATCTCTGGGCCCACTCGGTAGGACATCATCATAATGTGCACAATGTGACCAAGGGGTTGATCATGGGATGATGTGTTATGGAACGAGTAAAGAGACTTGCCGGTAACGAGATTGAACAAGGTATCGGGATACTGACGATCGAATCTCGGGCAAGTACAATACCGCTAGACAAAGGGAATTGTATACGGGATCGATTGAGTCCTTGACATCATGGTTCATCCAATGAGATCATCGTGGAACATGTGGGAGCCAACATGGGTATCCAGATCCCGCTGTTGGTTATTGACCATAGAACGTCTCGGTCATGTCTGCATGGTTCCCGAACCCGTAGGGTCTACACACTTAAGGTTTGGTGACGCTAGAGTTGTTATGGGAATTAGTGTGCAGTTACCGAATGTTGTTTGGAGTCCCGGATGATATCCCGGACGTCACGAGGAGTTCCGGAATGGTCCGGAGGTAAAGATTTATATATGGGAAGTCCTATTTTGGCCACCAGAAAATGTTCGGGATTTTTTGGTATTGTACCGGGAAGGTTCTAGAAGGTTCCGGAGTGGGGCCCACCTGCATGGGGGGACCCACATGAACGTGGGTAGTGGGGTCAAGGCCCCACACCCATGGGCAAGGCGCACCAAGATCCCCCCTTAGAAGGATAAGATCAAGATCCCTAAAAAGGGGGGATAACAATCGGTGGGGAAGGAAATGATGGGATTTCTTTCCTCCCACCTTTGCCAACGCCCCAATGGACTTGGAGGGCAAGAAAACAGCCCCCTCCACCCCTATATATAGTGGGGAGGCGCATGGGAGCTTCACCCTTGCCCCTGGCGCAGCCCTCCCCCTCTCCCAAGTACTCCTCCTCTCCCGCGGTGCTTGGCGAAGCCCTGCAGCATTGCCACGCTCCTTGTCGGTGTCAAAACCGGCGGATCTCGGGTAGGGGTCCCGAACTGTGTGTCTAGGCGGATGGTAATAGGAGACGAGGGACATGATGTTTTTACCCAGGTTCGGGCCATCTTGATGGAGGTAAAACGTCCTGCTTGATTAATATTGATGATGTGGGTTACAAGAGTATATCTACCACGAGATCAAGGAGGCTAAACCCTAGAAGCTAGCCTATGGTATGATTGTTGTTCATCCTATGGACTAAAGCCATCCGGTTTATATAGACACCGGAAAGGGCTAGGGTTACACAGAGTCGGTTACAATGATAGGAGATCTACATATCCGTATCGCCAAGCTTGCCTTCCACGCCAATGAAAGTCCCATCCGGACACGGGACGAAGTCTTCAATCTTGTATCTTCATAGTCTTGGAGTCCGGCCGATGATGGTAGTTCGGCTATCCGGACACCCCCTACTCCGGGACTCCCTTAGTAGCCCCTGAACCAGGCTTCAATGACGACGAGTCCGACGCGCATATTGTCTTCGGCATTGCAAGGCGGGTTCCTCCTCCGAATAATTTATAGAAGATTGTGAACACCAGGATAGTGTCCGGCTCTGCAAAAATAAATTCCACATACCACCGTAGAGAGAATAATATTACACAAGTTCAATCTGCTGACGTATTCTGTGGCGTAACGTCACACCACTTCCAAGCCTTTACTCGAATTGTTTCTATTGTTCCACCTCAGCGCATTTAGCGAGGCGGTTTCCTTGGCACGTCTGTCGAAGCAGAGATCGTGTTCCCCTTATTCGGGGATTCCCATCAATATGGACGTGGGTAACCCAACCGCGCCATTGATTGTGACGCTTGGGAGATAAGCGAGTTTTACCAGGCCGGTGGGGACGCGTGTTTCTGTCCGCCCATATAAGGGGATAAAGATCCAACCTTTTTACCTGCGCCTTCTTCCTCCTTGGCTTATCCATCTCTGCGAACTCGAGCTCTAGTGCCCAAGCCCGCACATCTCACCTCAACCTTCTCCAAATATGTCCGGCGCGGGAGGCAAGTGGATGGCCTCCTCCGTCACGGAGGGGCATATCCAGAAGCTGCGCAGCGCCGGATACTTGTCCAGCGACATCGCCCATCGGCTCCCTGACGAGGGAGAGCTCATCCCCACCCCCAGGCCCCATGAGAGGGTAGTATTCCTTCCCCATTTCCTCCGCAGACTGGGCTTCCCACTTCATCCCTTCGTTCGGGGGCTCATGTTCTACTACGGCCTAGATTTCCATGATCTGGCCCCGAATTTTATTCTCAACATCTCGGCGTTTATCGTCGTGTGCGAGGCCTTCCTCTGCATCCAGCCCCACTTCGGCTTGTGGCTCAAGACCTTCAGTGTCAAGCCGAAGGTTGTGAAGGGCAGCCAAGCAGAGTGCGGAGGCGCCATGGTGGGCAGGATGTCCCACGTTACATGGCTGGAGGGCACCTTTGTAGAAACCATCAAGGGGTGGCAATCGGGGTGGTTCTACATCACCGAGCCGCGTGATCCCGAATGGGCAGCGGCCCCCGAATTCAGATCCGGCATCCCCACACGGCTCACCTCCTGGAAAGAGAGCGGTCGGATTTGGGGCGATTCGGAGGAGCTGACCGGACTCCAAGCCTGTGTCCAAAAGCTGGTGGACAAGAAGCTCAAGCTTGTCAACGTAGTCCAGGTCATGCTCATCTGCCAGATTCTCCCGTGCCAACGACGGGGCTTCAATATGTGGGAGTTCGATCCGGCGCAGCACCAGACTTTGAATGGGCTCTTCGACACTACGTACGAAGAGGTATGGAAGGTGCTGTTCAAGGGCGCCGAGGCTCCCGCATCCGCTACCGAAGATCGTGGATTCAGCTCGCAGCGTCTAGCTGACGAGGTAAGTGATATTGTCCTTTTACGGGATGCTTGTTATTCATAGTTTGACTCTATGCGGGATGTAAACTCCCTTTCCTTTGACAGGACTGGCTGAAGAAGGCCGCACAGGCTATCTGTCCGGCCCCATTGCCAGAGGACCCAGCTGACGCCCGCCTAACGGGGCTGCTGGCTCCGGCACCCCACGTGGTGCCAGAGAAGAAGGCCAAGAAGAAGGCCACGGGGACTCGGAAGAGTTCCCGTTTTCAGGTGCTATCGGACGATGAATCCGAGGCCGACTCCTCCCACCAAGGCGAGGAGGAGAAGAAGAAAGCCTCTCCCCCAGTGGGGGGAGGGAAGAAAAGGAAGGCCTCCCCAACAAGGGAGGCCGAAGGGTCCAAGAGGGGAAAAACTCTTCCCCCGGACCGTTCCATCGACGCCAGTGACGATGACGAGGACTGGCCTCCAAGGGCCAAGCCTCTGGCGAGATCGTAAGTATCCGGACTCCCGAATAACTTCAAGGTTTTCGTTTTCCGCCACATTATGTCTTTCTAATGCCGCATACAACCCTGCAGTCCGCCTAAGGATGATCTCCCCACTTCGTCGAGCGGGTCCTTAGGGGCGTCGGATATGGATTCTCTTCTGACTGCCTTCACCCCCCGTGATGCGGACGATGCCGAGGTGGGATCCCAGGAAGGGACCCACCAGGAGGAGAGGGCCCCGGAGGTGTCGCAGGAAAACCTCCCAGACTTTGCACCGGACTCAGCCCCAGAACCCATAGTGGCTCCGGAGTCCGGCGGGCGACCCCTTCGTAAGAAGGGCAAGACCGTGATGCCGGCAGCTTCTGTCCAACCGGAGGCGCCGGATAGATTGCTAGAGGCGCTCAATAGCGCCTCTATTGAAGAGGAACACCGCACTGTTATGAGTGCGGTGATTCAGAAAGTTCAGCTCACCAAGAACGGGCTGACCGAAGCCTACAGCAGCCTTCTAGCAGGCTTTGAGGTAAGAATTTCAATATATGTAAAATGGTACCACATAGACAGTAGCCCCTGATGCTCGGTTCGGTGTTCGGAAAGAAAAGCCGGACTGAGGATCTTTATAAAGATAAACGTAGGAGTCATGAAAATATGTCAATATGGGATTGCAGGCTGTGCTGCTGACCTCTGCCGCACTGACTGCGGAGGTCAATACTTTGAAGGAAAACCTCGAGCGGTCCGAGAACAAGCTCGGCCATGCCAAGAAGCAGCTCGAGGAAAAAGAAGGTGAGTAATACCTTATGAAAATTGTACCTTACAGAAAAGGATTTGGTTGCAAGAAAAATGACAAGGATAACTGGGGTATTGCAGGGGCCACTAACGAGGTGGCGACCCTGATGGAGGTGGTGGCCGCGGCCGAACGGAATGCGGCTACGGAGCGCACCGAGCGAGAGAAACAGGAGGCGCGGGTGGTGGAGGTACAGCAAGAGCTCCGGGATCTCGTGAGGAAACATGAGAGCCTGGAGCCTGACTTGAAGACTCGAGAGTCTGAGCTTGCAACGGCTCTTGAGAGTGCCAAAGCCGCTAAGGCCGAAGCCTACAAGGCCCTCCAGGA
Organism: Triticum aestivum; assembly: GCF_018294505.1. NCBI lineage: Eukaryota > Viridiplantae > Streptophyta > Magnoliopsida > Poales > Poaceae > Triticum > Triticum aestivum. The sequence continues at coordinate 697,083,827 of NC_057810.1, read as the reverse complement.
GATCGAGGCGGTAAAGAAAATAGCAGCGGGTAACGCATTTTTCATGCAAAGTAAGCATGTGAGTGTTAATTACCTGTCGCTTACCCGAATTCGGAGCTCTCCAGGAGCGTTCGCGGATCTTCCTCGCAGCGTGTCCGATGCTGCCGCATTCTACCGGGCCGAGGAGGGGAGCTCGACTGAGAAGGTCTTCTGGTCTCAGTATGCAGAGGCCGAACATCCGGTGCCCCTTAGCGACCAGCTGAAGCAGCTGGTCGAGCTCCACAAGGCGGCCGAACAGGCCATGAAGGGCCTCGCATAGTTCGGCTGTGGCCTAAGGAGGCCATGCCTGGGAGCTACTTCGGCCTGGTGCGGCAGCTGGTGGATGCGTGCCCATGGGTTGAAGTCATCAAGCACTCCGCCTGTATTGAAGGTGCCCGTCGGGCCCTTGCCCGCGCAAAGGTGCACTGGGGCAAGATGGATGCCCAGAAGCTTGTGACGGACCCACCACAAGAGGGCAAGGAGTATCGTACGCCCGAGATGTATTATAAGAGTGTGCTGAAGGGCGCCCGCACTATTGCGGGTGAGTGCTCCAAAGATGTAATATTTGAGTAGACTCGCATTTTGTTATCCTGTGCGCTGAAAACTAAGTTCATATGCGCGAAGCAACACTTGTTAATTTAAAATATTACCTTCTGTGCGGCTGTTTATCAAATCTGAGAGATGGCAAGTCGTCGGCTTCAGCCCCCATGCCACGAGTGCTGGGGTGTTCGGGATAAATTTGGGCACTCTTGTTCCCATATGTGGGTCCATCGAGGGAGGCGCTCAACACAACGAACAAGGCAACCGGACTTATAATGCTTGAACACTCTCACTTAGCCATAGAATTCTATAATTTTAAATTTCGGCGAAGCCCCTAGTTTTCGGAAGACCGAATTTGGGGCGCTATCCACGCCTTGGCCGGACAGAATCCGGCTCCTCGCTCGAAGCGGCATAAGTCTTTAGGGACTCGCAAAGAACCTCTTGAATAGCGACCAGCTCTCGCCTCATCATGACGGTCAGTTTTAGCTTTCTCCACTGAGGCATTAACCCAGCTCAACTGGGGCGCAATCGCAGTGGTTCTCCCAGTGCTACCTTAGCCGATAAAACGGAACGTAAGGTACCAAAACATGGGAGCCGGGCAAACCCAACTATTGACCCAAGAACATGATTCGGAGCCGATGCATATAATGCTATAAGTTCGGGGTGCCGCACTTGTGAAAGTGTTCGGACTTATCACACAATAACTTGGGAAACATAAGCCCCTGGTGTATTTAGCCGTACCAAAACGTACAGATGCAACATGTCATAGATGAACATATGTGTAAGAAAGAAATGCAATTGGAAGCAAAAATGTGCTACATTGCTTTATTCAATAAAAACTGCTGTAAGTGCAGGACGATACAAGTGGTGTGGTAATCAAGGGATGGGAATGTTTAACATGTCCCCCTCCAGGGGTAGGCTACGGAATAATGCATAAAACAGATTTAATGCTCATGATGGAGACCACCTGGATTTTTGTTGTAGCCTTTCTCCTTCCCTGGCTGTTGCATCGTGGGTTCGGCATGTCTGCTGCCGGACAGGGCCTCTGACGAATGGAGTCCTGTAGGAAAAATAAATAAAGGGAGAAGAAAAAGAAACGACACACTTAAGAGCCCCTGGTGCAGTTGAGCCACAGTCTGGGCTTATCATGGTCGAGCCCCTTGCCCCATGCCCATGGTATCTTCAGAGCGTAATGGAGTACGCGAAGGGTCTGTCTTAATGTTTTACAGGGGCTGGGGTTGGGGCTGCACTGCTACGCGTGCTCGGAACGTGCCAGGTGGTCGTGTTGTAGGTTACTCCGGGCACGCTTAGATGTGTCCGGCCGCTTGGCAGCCGGACTCGAGAATTGCCTAAAAAGGCTGCTTTGTACTTCTACCGCGAGAGCCGCTGTATGTTCCTCCGTTCGGAGGGAGCGTTCAGTGTTTCCGTTGACCATGATGACTCCTCTAGGGCCTGGCATCTTGAGCTTGAGGTATGCATAGTGTGGCACCGCGTTGAACTTTGCGAACGCGGTACGTCTGAGCAAGGCATGATAGCCGCTGCGGAACGGGACTATGTCGAAGATTAACTCCTTGCTTCGAAAGTTATCCGGGGATCCGAAGACCACTTCCAGTGTAACTGAGCCTGTACAATTGGCTTCTACACCTGGTATGGCGCCTTTGAAGGTCGTCTTGGTAGGTTTAATCCTTGAGGGGTCTATGCCCATTTTGCGCACCGTGTCCTGATAAAGCAGGTTTAGGCTGCTACCGCCGTCCATCAGGACTCTGGTGAGATGAAATCCATCGACGATTGGGTCTAGAACCAATGCGGCGAACCCACCATGGCGAATGCTGGTGGGGTGGTCCCTTCGGTCAAAGGTGATCTGGCAAGAGGACCATGGATTGAACATCGGGGCAACTGGCTCCATCGCGTATACATCCCTGAGTGCACGCTTCCGCTCCCTTTTGGGTATGTGCGTGGCATATATCATGTTCACCGTCCAGACCTATGGAGGGAAACCCTTCTGTCCTCTATTGTTCGACGGTCGGGTCTCTTCCTCGTCGTCGCTATGTAGCTCCTTGTCGCTGTTTTCGGCAATTAACTTGCCTGCCTTCTTGAACACCCAACAGTCCCTATTGGTGTGGTTAGCTGGCTTTTCAGGGGTGCCATGTATCTGGCACAAGCGGTCAAGAATTCGGTCCAAATTGGACGGACCCTGAGTTGTTCTTTTGAATGGCTTTTTCCGTTGCCCGGGTTTAGAGCCTCTGAATCCGGCATTGACTGTCGTATCCTCACTGTTATTGCCATTAATGCGGCGTTTGTTTTTGTTGCGACGCGACCTGCCACTACGGTCCTTGATATCCGGACTGCCGGAATTTTTGTTGAGGTTGTTGCTGCATGCTAGCCAGCTGTCCTCACCTGCACAGAAGCGGGTCATGAGTGATGTAAGGGCTGCTATGGATTTCGGCTTTTCCTGTCCCAGGTGCCGGGCAAGCCACTCGTCACGGATGTTATGCTTGAAGGCCGCGAGGGCCTCGGCATCCAGACAGTCGATGATTTGGTTTTTCTTGGTTAAGAACCGTGTCCAGAATTGTCTGGCCGATTCGTCTGGCTACTGAATTATGTGGCTTAGGCCATCTGCATCTGGTGGTCGCACGTACGTGCCTTGGAAGTTATCGAGGAATGTGGCTTCCTGGTCCTCCCAACCCCCGATTGACTCTGCTGGCAAGCTGTTAAGCCAGTGCCGTGCTGGTCCTTTAAGTTTGAGTGGGAGATATTTGATGGCGTGGAGATCGTCTCCGTGGGCCATGTGGATGTGGAGGAGATAGTCCTCGATCCAGACCGCGGGGTCTGTTGTGCCATCATAAGATTCAATATTGACGGGTTTAAACCCTTCTGGGATTTGATGATCCATTACCTCATCTGTGAAGCACAGTGGGTGTGCGGCGCCTCTGAACTGGGCGATATCGCGACGGAGCTCAAAAGAGCTTTGTCTGTTGTGTTCGGCCCGGCCGGACTTACTGTGTCCGGGGTGACGGTGATCGTCACATATCGTGGGGCGCCCACGTGATCCATAGATCGATCTTGATTGTCTTGCCTTATCCTCCAATATGTCTCGCAGGTCCGGAGTGTTCCCCTGTGGCCTTGTGCTTTTCGAGCGATGCCGGGGTACGGGTCTAGTGAAGGGCCTTGAGGCCTCTCTGTCGTGACCACGGGGTGGTCGATCAGCCGTATTGTCTCCTGGTGAAGCGGGATCATATGCCTCCACCTCTAATTGGGGGAGCAGCTTACGTTTGGGGTAGCTTTTGGAGGGGCGTTCGAGTTCATGCTCTTCGGCCGTGACGACTTCGGTCCATCTGTCGGCTAGCAGATCTTGATCAGCTCTAAGCTGCTGCTGCTTTTTCTTGAGGCTGTTTGCCGTGGCCATAAGCCTGCGTTTGAAACGCTCCTGTTCGACGGGATCCTCAGGCATGACGAATTCGTCGTCATCGAGGCTTGCCTCGTCTCCGGAGGGAGGCATAGTCTCCTCTACCTCTTCTTCAGCTGCTCTCTCATAAGGGCTGGCGTCCCCCTCCTCCTATGCTGGATCTTGCTGGAGTGGGTTGTCTTCGACGCTATCCGGTGTATTATTGTCTCCGGTGCCGGAATCCTCATTCTTGTTATGGCGGGATTTAGAGCGGCGCCGCTGATGCCGGCGCTTGGGCTGTTTCTTGGAGGGGTCATCCTCCGCTATTCCTTCGTCGTTCCCATCCTTTGGGATATCCACCATGTATATGTCGTATGAAGAGGTGGCTTTCCAGTGCCCGGTGGGCGCTGGTTCTTGGTCGTCTCCGGCATCGTCGTCCATACCGTCGATGTCCTCAGAGTCGTAATCTAGCATGTCGGTTAGATCGTCGACAGTGGCTACCAAGTGGGTGGTGGGTGGGCTTTGAATTTCTTCGTCGTCCGTATCCCAACCGTCCTGGCCATAGTCCGGCCAGGCCTCTCCTGATAACGAGAGGTACTTTAGCGAACTCAAGATGTCGCCAAAAGGTGAGCATTGAAAGATGTCCTCCGCGGTGAACTCCATGATCAGCGCCCAAACGGATTTGACTGGAGGGGGCGCGGGAGGTCCGGAGTCCGGCAAGGAGTCCGGCACCTCGGAGTCATGAGCTTCATGGGGGACAAGATCGGTGTTCGGCTCTATCGCCGTAGAGGTTGCAGCCCCCGAGGCGGTGTCTAGCCATCCATCCTTGGTCTGCGCAGCCGGCTCCGAGTCGAAGATCGGAGCGGGTTCGAGTGCGGCCTCCAGGGTACTGTCCGGCTGCAGAGCTAAATCATGTCCATCGTGACAGTACGACACGCTCTGTTGTGGCTCGAATCCATCGAGGATCAAGTCCCCGCGGATGTCAGCCATGAAGTTCAAGCTTCCAAATCTGACCTGACGGCCAGGGGCATAGCTTTCGACCTGCTCCAGCTGGCCAAGCGAATTGGCCTGCAGTGCGAAGCCGCCGAATACGAAGATCTGTCCGGGGAGGAAGGCCTCACCCTGGACTGCAACATCGTTGATGATCGAAGAAGCCATCGAGCCTATCGGTGACGACACAGAGGAACTCTCAATGAAAGCACCAATGTCAGTGTCAAAACCGTCGGATCTCTCGTAGGGGGTCCCGAACTGTGCGTCTAGGCGGATGGTAACAGGAGACGAGGGACACGATGTTTTTACCTAGGTTCGGGCCCTCTTGATGGAGGTAAAACCCTATGTCCTGCTTGATTAATATTGATGATGTGGGTTACAAGAGTAGATCTACCACGAGATCAAGGAGGCTAAACCCTAGAAGCTAGCCTATGGTATGATTGTTGTTCGTCCTATGGACTAAAGCCATCCGGTTTATATAGACAGCGGAGAGGGCTAGGGTTACACAGAGTGGGTTACAATGATAGGAGATCTACATATCCATATCGCCAAGCTTGCCTTCCATGCCAAGGAAAGTCCCATCCGGACACGGGACGAAGTCTTCAATCTTGTATATTCATAGTCTTGGAGTCCGGCCGATGATGGTAGTTCGGCTATCCGGACACCCCCTAGTCCGGGACTCCCTCACTCCTCCATCACCACCATGTCCTTGTGCTGCTGCTGGATGGAGTCTTCCCCAACCTCTCCCTCTCTCCTTTCTGGATCAAGGCATGGGAGATGTCACCGGGCTGTACGTGTGTTGAACGCGGAGGTGCCGTCCATTCGGCACTAGGATCTCCGGTGATTTGGATCACGACGAGTACGACTCCTTCAACCCCGTTCTCTTGAACGCTTCCGCTTAGCAATCTACAAGGGTATGTAGATGCACTCTCCTTCCCCTCGTTGCTAGTTTCTCCATAGATAGATCTTGGTGACTCGTAGGAAAATTTTGAATTTCTGCTACGTTCCGCAACATGGCGGCGCTCGGTTGCGGCGGGGAACAAGGGGGAGATGGATCTGGAGGGGAGAGGGAGAGGCGCAGGAGCCAAGGCGAGAGTGGGGGCGAGTGGGGAGGGAGCCCGAGGGGGCACGGTGTCAGCGTCCTTATCCCCTCGGCGGGGATGGCAAGGTGGTGCGACGGGGACACGCCCCTGTTCCGACCCGGGTTGGGGGAACAGGGAAGGGAGGCGGCAGGGGTAGGCGGGCCGGTTCGGCCGGATGGGCCAGGTGGGCCGGCCTGGCTGCAAGTTGGGCCGTCTGGTCCAGGGGGGAAGCTTCTCCCTTTTTTTTGTTTCTATTTGTATTTTCTTTCATTTATTTCCTTTTCCTTTGAAATTCATTTAAAAGTATTTAGGCATTTTATAAAAATGTGTTCACTTCACCATAATTACCGATGCAATATTTGGCAACCCCCGAACATTTTTGTTTTGACTTTTGAAAACTTTAGGTGTTTGTCGCTATTTCATTTTTAAATTTGCAATGTTTTTGAACTACCACTTGATTAGCAACAGTAACGTAGATGACATGGCATCATTAGGAGAGTTTTACTGTAGCATAATTATCCGGGCGTTACAACGGGCTATGGAGATGCCCATCAATAGATATCAATGTGAGTTAGTAGGGATTGCCATGCAACGGATCACTACTAGCGAAAAGCCTATACACAGAATCTTAGCAGCAACTCGGCTCAAAAAGGAGTGCTGCTGCTAATTAGTAGTAGCGAGTGTGCGGGAAACTCGTTGCTGATAAGTATTTAGCAGTAGCGCGCTCTGTGTAAACCGCGTTGCTACAAATATCCACCGGCGGTGTTCACCGAGCTCCATTTAGCACTAGCACCGTGGCCCGAACCGCGCTACTGCTACGGATGTAGTAGTAGCTCGCTTTTACTGGGATCGCTGCTGCTACATTTCAAATTGGCAATTTTTTTTGTCACTGTTAGTAGTAGCGCCGTGGCCCAAAGCGCGCTGCTGCTAATTCTTTAGCAGCAGCGCATTTCTTCTCCCGCAGTACTGCTAACCCGCACCAACCCACCACCTTTCCCCACTCGTGCCTCCCCTCCCCCTCCTCTCTTCCCTTCCCCCTACCTCCCCCACATGCTCCCACTCTCACTCTTCTTCTTCCTCAATACTTTTCCCCCATTACTCTTTCTCTTCTATCCACCTTTCTCTCTCTTCATTACTCCTACCTAACTACACCACCTCCATTAATGCATCTCCTTTCTCTTTTTCCTTTCCCCTCCACTAGTTGAAGTTGTCTCCTCCCAAATTAGGTAGCTAGGTAGATGTAGGATTTAGTTAAGTGACCTATTTGCCCCATAACTAGATCTATCTTTGTCAAGAAGAGCTTTGTGCACTTTTGATCTCCCTACAACATCATCTCCACCGTGTGCTCGCCAAATGGAAATTTCATGCTTTTGCAAAATGGAAATATGTTTATGTGTGTGTGATATGTTTGTGGAAATTGTGTGTGTGGCACGCCAAATTGTGCTTTTGAGTTGCCTATGTTTTGCCGAAATGTCGATTTATTTCCGTTTCGGCGAATTCCGGGCAAACTCTAGATCCATATATGTCCTATTTTTAGGGATGGTCATGCCAAATTTTTGTATGACTTTGATGCATGCATGCATTTTTATAGTCAATTTGTTTATTATTAACGTGCAGAGTTGACGATGGTCAGTGGAACGATGGTGGACAGGTGGTTGCGGTCGGCGGTGCAGGACATGAAAGAAAATAACCGGACAGAGGTTTTATGTCCATGTCGAAAATGCAAAGGAATAGTTTGGCTCGACCCCCATGACGATGGTCATGTCAAAGCGCACTTGCTCATGACTTGTTTCATGGATGGCTATACGCGGTGGATAATTGAAGATGAGGATGACGATGTTGAGGATGCCGACGGGGCAGGCAATGATGACATGGAGCAAGACGAAGAGATGATCGATAATGGCGGCGGGGAAGAGGCCGGACATGGCGGCGGAGAAGGGGCCGGACATGGAGGCGGAGAGAACGACATGGACTCCACGCAGCAGAGTTCGTCGGTACTAAGTTCAATCGTGCAGGACCCTCATGTTCAAGCATTGCTTCGCAAGGAGACGAGTACTGAGAGAGCTGCTTCTAGAGAGGAGGCTAAGCTAGAGCAACTGGTGGTAGACTCGAACACTCCATTGTATGATGGTTGCAATCCTGAGGTGACCCGCTTGAGTTTCACGCTCCAACTCCTGAAGACGAAGGCTAAAAACAAATGGACCGACACTAGCCTTGATGAGCATCTCAAGTACCTAAAGGATGTTCTTCCCGCGGGTAATCTATGTCCTACTAGTGTTGATGAGGCCAAGAACATCGTGTGCCCTCTTGATCTACCACACGTTAGATACCATGCATGCATCAACAATTGCATAATTTACCGGAAGGAGCACGCGGAAAAATCAAGCTGTCCGGTGTGCAATGCTTCTCGATACAAGAAGGCCCGGAAGAAATGTCCCCAGAAAGTTGTATGGTACTTACCTATCACTCCCCATCTCCAGAGGTATTTTGTAGATCCCAAGGAAGCAAAGCTAATGCGCTGGCACGCGGAGAGGAAGAAGCCCGACGATGGAGATGATCCGAAGCTGAGACACGTGAAGGATGGAAGCCAGTGGAGAGTGTTGAACAGCTTCTATCGGTATTTTGAATGTGATGCAAGGAACATCGTGCTCGGCGTGTGTACCAATGACATGAATCCGTTTGGCAACCAGAACACGAACCATAGCACATGGCCCGTGTTTCTATGGATGTACAACCTCCCCCTGGTTGTGCATGAAATCAAAGTACATTCACATGAGCATGCTTATTCAAGGGCCGAAACAACCAGGAAATAATATTAATTTGTATCTGGGGCTACTTCAAGAGGAGTTAGACACGTTATGGAAAACACTGGCCAAGACATGGGACGCCAGGAAAGGTGAGTATTTCAACATGAGAGCCGCGCTGGTCACGATAGTGCAGGACTATCTCGATTACGGATATGTGGCAGGCCAAGTGTGCCATGGATATTGCGGATGCACGCGGTGCATGGATGATACGACGTCTCAGCAGCTAACGTCAAGGAAAGATGGAGGGTCTGGGAAAATCGTGTACATGGGGCATCGAAGATGGCTTGAACAGGACGACATGTGGACAAACCGTGGAGATCTATTTAATGGTCACGCTGAGCATTGAGGACCTCCACGTAAGCGGAGCGGTGCCGAAATCGATGAGCTGTTGAAAAACTGGAAGGAGTGCCCCGCGCCAGGAAAGACGATGAGAAAGGCGCCGGAGCCGCTGCTGAAGGTATGGAAGACGAGGTCTGTGTTATGGGACTTGGAGTACTGGCACAAACTCGATACACCTCATTGCCTTGATCAAATGCATATCTGTAAGAATGTCCTTGAGAGCTTGCTCGCAACACTGATGAACATGCCGGATAAGACCAAGGATGGGCCGAAGGCAAGAAAAGACTTGCAAGATTTGAAAATTAGGGAAGATCTTCACATTCCGCCCCTAAAATGTCAGACGAGACAAAGACGGAGACAGAGGCACGGGAGAAGAAGGGCAAGAAAATAAAGAAAGAGGATTATTGCCCCCCTTCTTGCTTCACCTTAAGTCAGGCTGAGATCAATGCCTTCTTTAAGTGCCTTACCGGAGTCAAAGTTAGTTTCGGTTACTGTGGCAGATAAGCAGATATCTAGACATGGACAAGAAAAGGTTCAGCGGGATGAAGTCTCATGACTGTCATGTGATGATGACGCAGATACTACCTGTTGCCCTTAGAGGGATAATGGACAAGCACGTCCGTGACACGCTTATTGGTCTCTGCAACTTTTTCGACGTCATCTCTCGAAAGTCGATCAGTGTGAAGCAGCTCCAAAGGCTACAGGAAGAGATCGTTGTGATACTGAATGAGCTTGAGATGTACTTCCCGCCCGCGTTCTTTGACGTGATGGTGCATCTGTGTGTCCATATTGTGGATGACATAATAGACCTGGGGCCGTCATTCCTGCACAACATGATGCCATTTGAGAGGATGAATGGGATCATCAAAGGATTCGTTCGTAACATGTCCCGTCCGGATGGAAGCATCGTCCAGGGCTATTTGGCACAAGAGTGCATCTCTTTCTGTGAGAATTTTCTATATGGCGCAGACCAGCCGCCTGGTGTTAGTGTTGGTTTGCCCGTTAACAAGCACGATGGGAGGCTCGAAGGAGATGGTCACTGCAACGGTCGCAGGGAACTGCACGTGGCATACTCAGATCGACGCAGCGACTTTGACAGAGCAAACTTGGTAGTGCTACAACACCTAGACGAGGTAGATCCTTTCGTGGCACTGCACAAAGAAATTATCGCAAAGAAGTATCGTGACCGGGGGGTATGCAGGACGGACGCCGAAGTTACTAGAGAGCACAACTCCACTTTCCTGCATTGGTTCAAAGAGCATATTATTGCTAATCCTCCGGAGGAGGGCTCTAAGGACGGATTGCTCATATACGCCTTAGCACATGGCCCCTCGCCCAACCTCGTAACCTATCAGGCATATGATATCAACGGATACACGTTCTACACGGAGGCCAAAGATATGGACAGTGATGATCAGAACTCAGGGGTGACGATGGAATGCATGACCGGCAGCGACAACGGCGCAACTGAACGATTTTATGGAAGGGTCGAGGAGATCTGGGAGCTTGACTACTCTGGACTGCACAACACGACGATGTTCCGTGTCAGATGGGCTAAGAATGTCGAAAGAGAAAGCCGGATTTTCACTACCATGACTATACCCGACGCCAAGAGCGCTACCGTGAACGCTATCGCAAAAAATGAGCCATGGGTACACGCTAAGCACGTGACACAATGCTTCTTCATAACTGACCCGCGCAATCCCAGCCGTGTTGTCCTGAGGAGAGGCAAAAGGAACATCATTGGAATGGATGGAGTCGCCAACGAGGAAGACTATGATCAGTACGGCAACCCAATGAGGGAATATGACGATGATGATGAAGTATACGTCAAAATAAGAATCAATACTACATTAACTAAGAAAAATCGTACTCCATGGAAAAGGCAAAGTCACAATGAGGGGCTCAATTATTCTTCGACGAACAAGAAGGGAAAGAAGCTGACTCAAAAACGAAAACGTCAGCACTGAGGAAACTTATGTTATCGGTCAAATGATGTAATATAGATATATATGTTCCTATTTTGTATACACACTTAGCCATTATTATGCATGAGTCCAATGATGTGTAATATATATGTTCCTATTTTGCATACATATTTAACCGTTAAATGATGCAATATATATCGCCCTCCCTTTGTTCACTGCCCTCGGGAAATAAAAGTGGGATAAAATAAAGGAAAAGAAAAAGGAAAACTGAAAGTAGCGAAGGTAGTAGCAGCGCGTTTTGCCTAAACCGCTACACATACTGAAGTTAGTAGAAGCGAATTTCGTATAAAGCGATACAGCTACTGAAGGTAGTAGCAGCGCGTTTTGTCCAAATGCGCTACTGCTACGTCCAGTTAACCCAAAATTCTCACCCACCCTGCTTCATCCCGCCTTTTCCCCCACAAATCCCCACTCTCCCCCGTCGCACCGTCACGCCCGACCCGGCCCCGGCGCTCGCCCCCGACTCCGGCGCCGGCGCTAGCCCCCGACCCCGGCGCTCGCCCCGACCCGGCCCTGGCCCCGACCCCGACCCCGGCGCTCGCCCCCGACCCGGCGCCGGCGCTAGCCCCTGACCCCGGCGCGCTCGCCCCCGACCCGTCGGCCCTCGCCTCCCTCCTCTCCCCTCCCGGCCGTCGTCAGGCCTGCCTCCTCGCCCCTGCGCCCTCTGTAAACCCCCCACTCTCTCTGCTAGGGTTCTTCGGTTAATTTACTTAGGTTTTAGTTAGGGCAGTATGTTAATTAGGTTATCTATTTAGTTATGAATTTAGCTAGGTTTCAAAATTTGAACTGGACATGTGATATGTGCAAATTTGAACTGGACATGTGATATGTGCATATGTCATGTTTTGGACATGTCATGTTTGGAAAATGATCCGAGTGGCCTATGTTACGCTGGAATGTTGATTCATTTGCGTTACGGTGAATTTCAGGCGCTCGATATGTCCATTTTTTAGCAAAGGTCATGCCGAAATTTCCCGTGAATAAAGGCATGATTTTGTGCTACATAGTTGGCATATCGAGTGCTGGCACATAGATTTCTTTTTATGTCATTTCTCATTTATACATACTTTTAGAAATAAATGAGGACACTTAATCATAGGAAACATGTCGAACAACGAAGAAACTGGGCCTTCTGACCAAGATGCAGACGAGATGGATTATGAGGGTGAACAAGAGTACCTCGACTATTTGACTGCTAAGCAAGGTTTGCAGGTCGGCCTCGATGATGGTACTGACGCCGACATCGACACCGACAGCGCCGGCACCGATGGCGGCACCGAGACCGGTGGGGAAGGTACCGGCGGGGAAGGTACCGCAGGGAAGGTGCTGACCCCGATGCCGCTACCGAAAAGAGGAAGCATAAGAAGCAGAGGATACGAAAACCTAACAAACTAGGGATTGGACGACTTGTGATCACAAAGATGGCACCTGGCAAGTTTGAGCCGTTAGAGCTGGAAGAACCTCGCAAGTGCTATGGGAACCAAGTAGGATGCATCCTACGGGAATGCGCGAGCATCAATGACGATGACTTAAGGAGTAAAGAACATTTGACACAGTTGCTCCTAACAAAGTTGCACAAGAGATTCAAGTTCCCCGACCGAGATGATAACATAGAACAACTGTGGGATGATCCAAAGATGAAAAAGATTAACAATCACGCCATGGGCATGTTCAGCAATGATTTGGCCTCCTGGAAAACGAGGGTGAAACGAGCTATTGAGGCTGATGAACCCCTGTCCAAGATTCTGGAGGAAAATCCGACACTTACGGAAGAGGAGTTCGAAAAGTTCAAGGAGACTTGCGCTACCGAGGCAGCCAAGGCTAAGGCTTCGAAATTCAAGAGCCTTCAGCAAAGGAACACGGGGAAGCATCGCCTCGGAAGCCGTGGCTACCTAGGTAAAAGGCCCATATGGGATAAGGAGGACGCGGAACGTGAAGCCGCGGGTCTCCCAGACCCCTTCGCGAAGTTCACCAACCCCTTGGAGCATGACTTCATCAGGGCCCGCTACAAGTGGGACAAGGAGAAAAAGGTTTTTTACACGGACAAGATCACGAGGAAATTGATTAGACTACTGGAGAAGCAACACCAGCTTGCAGCCGAAAGCCCTACTTCTCCGATGAGGCCCAAGTGGGACACCCCTCTCAACCGGGCCTTGAACGAACTTAAGGGACTCCCTTTGGATCAGCGGCCGCAATATGGTCGTGTGCACGGCGCTGGAGACGGCGCCACGTGGAAGGTGTTTTACAACGAGGGCCCGGAGGCCAAGAAGCTGAAAACGAAGTTTAGTCAGGCGGACATCGACGCGAAGGTGAAGCTTGCGGTCGAGAAAAAAGCAGCTGAGGACGCGAAAAAAGCAGCCGAGGACAAATATGAGTTGCTACAGCAGGCAGTCAATGCAGCTGTAACTGCCTGCAGAAATGATTTCGCTACTAACTTGGTTCCAGTTATCATCAACTGGGCGAAGGAAAATCCAGACAAGACGGTACATGATTTCCCGATGCCCAGTTTCGTCGGGAGCAACTCCATGAACAACAACACCATCGCACCATCACTTGCTCACGCAACCGGGCCTCCTCTCGCAGCCGCTCCCACTCATAGCAGCCCGTCCTCAGTCTCAGGCGCGCTAGGTGGGCCTTCGTCTTTGGCTGAGCTCGACGCCGTCACGGTAATTACATGTCGCACCAACATATATATATATATATATATATATATATATATAATATTCCATTTTTGTTGCCTTTCGGTTGTTTTACGCCACAGACATATGTGTTTGCAGGCGAAAGAAACCCCGTGCACCATACTCTACTTGATCAAAGGCCAGAAGGTGGACGTGGGAAAGGGGATGATAATGGACCCCTCTCAACGCACGTTCCACAACCAGCCGATCCCCGCTGGGCACTTCAGGGTTAGCTTGACCAGTGTGAAATCGGGGCACGAGGATTTGCCTCCTCCAGTACAGCATGTGGGAGCGGACGACGAGACCCCGCCGCGGATTGGAAGCTGCAAGAATTGGGTGCTGCTATGGCCGAAGAATCTTATTCGTCTGGAGCCGGCCGAGAGCACACCAATAACTACCACACATCAACAAGCATGTGCGAAGACCACCACCCCGCCTACGCAATTACCAGCTCCTGTAGTGCCGGGTGAGAGCGGCGGACGACATGATGAAGGGGGTGCAATAGTACTGGCTGATGTAATTTCTCCTGTAGAACAGAGAATGGATGATGAGACGGAGGTCGACCCTATGGATTACCTCAATACAAACGCGTATGACTGTGACATAGATATGATGAGTCAACCATATGACGAATCGGGCTATCAGCTTGCTAATGAGGATATGGATGATATGCCCGGGCAGGGTCGTACCATGGATTGCAAAAAGTCTCTCTTCATGAAATCCTCACAGGACACGCCTGAAGATGCCGCCTCAACACAGGCTCAACTAGCCGGGCGCGAGGGTCGTACAGTACTTAGCCCGGGAACACTGGGGCAGGGGTTAAGGAAGGGTCTGGAAGGTGTGCCCAAGAAAAAGGAGAGGAAGAGATCGGGGAAGGTAACTGCCTCCAAACAAGCCAGAGCACATAGCAGCCAGACGATGCATTCTGAAGAGCGTGTACCCGTGAAAAGTGCGGTCATGTTCCATCTCACGGGCGAGCCGATGCTACCGCCGAAACCGCTGGAGGCACTATCAGGGGATCTCAGGAGACTGCACGACCATGTGCTGTCGACTGAGAAAAGCCTACTAGCCTCAAAGGATCCAGGATATCCGACATACGCGGCTCGTGTGCCTGAGGGGAAGTGCTACGTCGACACACGGCCCGCGGAGGTGTTCTTCCTGCGGTTTGACCATATCTTTGAGATGTTTCTAACAAGGCGGCTTGATTTTACTATCGTCCGCCTTTTTGCGCTACATATGAGCTCCGTCATGAAGAGTGAAGAAGTCTCGCAAATCTGTGTGGCGGATCCGTACTACATGCACGAGTCTTTCTTGAGTCTCGGCGACTTTGAGCGTGAAACTGCTAGGGAGTACCTCCAAAACTTCATGGTACAGAATAAGGACCGGGAAATTGTCCTCGTGCCTTATCATCCAAAGTAAGTCAGTTCCGGACAACCCTTTCGTACATTTCAATCATTCCTTCTCTCTCATATGGGGAATAATTTGAGGTGTCTTTTCCCCGCAGCAACGGGCGCGCCGTCCTTATCGTTCTTTACCCGCAAGTCTCCCACGCCGTGTATTTTGACCCTTCCAGAGACTACGAGAAAAAAGACTACACCCACATAATGAATATTCTAGATGATGCTCTCCAAGGCTTCAGCTTTAGAGGTGGCCACGTGCAGATCAAGAAACAAAGGAACAAGAAGATGGGTTTCGCGCATAAAACTAACTTCTCCTGCATCCATGTCCCAAAACCAAGCAAGAAGGATGGATTCTACATCGTCCATCTCATGATTCAGTTCAACACGGATCACCAAAAGCTTCGCATTAACAGCAGAAATGATGATCGTATCCACAAGTGGCTAGAATCTCATGGAGAAGCGGATTATAAACTTAGAGATGACTTCTTTCGCATCCAAAGCGACATTGCGACGATCATCATGAAAGAAGTCGTCGATGAGAAGGGGATGTTCCACCACGGCCCTATATCGCGAGCTGACGTCCGAACTCGCATAGGCATGCAACGTCTAGACCTCACGCCGTTCAAGAAGCTAGGGTTCGTCCTCGATGATATGGAAGGATGGAACTTCTAGTGATTTATGATGCCGATGATGATGATATGTGTCGGTTGAACTTGTATACTTCTTGTAGCGATGAAACTTTGTGATGTCCACGGTCCATGCCGAACTTGCGTAACGCTACTTTGTTAGTTTGCGTACGATGACCTGCGTACCTCTAGTTAATTAATTTGCGTACTGTATGTTGCATCTAGTTGCTAACCCTTTCTTTTTCGGTGTTGCTCTAGTATATTTTGTTGCATATATATGATTGTACATCCTCTTCATGAACATGCATCTCTAACAGGTACCTAGTTTCTTGATGGCGAGATGGAATTGCTATGTCGTGTACAAAGGGAAGGTTCCGGGGGTGTACAACGAGTGGCATGAGTGTCAGGCGCAAGTGAATGGGTTCACGGGCGCCAGCCATAAAGGCTTCAAAAGCAGACAAGAAGGAGAAGCTAGTTACTTGAGGTTCACGCTAGCGCGAGAGAGGACTCGTAACCGCCACCTCATGTACTGCATAGTTCCGCTCTCACTCATAGTGATAGCACTTCTTGCGTATACCTTTGTTTAGATGGATGAAGTTGTTGTAGTTGCAAGTATTCGAGACTTGCATGTATCGCTATTTTCGAGATGATGACAAGATATCACTTTGTGTTGGATGATGATTATGATGAGACTATTTGTATGTACATGCTATGATTACATTTGTGGTCTCGCAGACATTTGTATGTGTATCATGATGACATTTCTATGTGCTAAAGATTCTTCTATAAAGCCTGTTCAAATACAAAACAAATATGCCAAAAAAAGTAACAAAAAAAACCTACTTAAATTAGCAGTAGCGAGTGTACAAAAGTTAGCAGCAGCGCCGCGATAGCAGTAGCGCGTCAAGGTAAAGCGTACTAGAGCTACTAGCAGTAGCGAGCTTCCGCAAACAGCGTTGCTACTACACTTGTGTAGCAGTAGCGCCGGTGAGCACGCGCTACTGCTATATGTTAGCTGTAGCACCTTATTAGTAGCGCCTATCCCCGCGCTACTGATACATCTAAAACCCACGGTGCTGCTAGCCTTTTCCCTAGTAGTGGATGCACTAGAGCTATAAATATATGAAAGCTCGACAAAACAAACTAAGTGGGTGTGCATCCAACTTGCTTGCTCACGAAGACCTAGGGCATTTTGAGAAAGCCCATCATTGGAATATACAAGCCAAGTTCTATAATGAAAAATTCCCACTAGTATATGAAAGTGACAACATATGAGACTCTCTATCATGAAGATCGTGGTGCTATTTTTAAAGCACAAGTGTGGAAAAAGAGATAGTAGCAATTGTCCCTTCTCTCTTTTTCTCTCATTATATATTTTTTCTTTTTTCTTTTTTTTATTTTTTCTTTCTCTTTCTTTCTCTTTTTTTTCTTGGTGGGCTTCTTTGGCCTCTTTTTATTTCATGGGCTTCTTTGGCCTCTTTTATTTTTATAAAGTCCAAAGTCCCATCCCGACTTGTGGGGGATAGTCTTCATCCTCCTTTCCTCACTGGGACAATGCTCTAATAACGAAGATCATCACACTTTTATGGATTTACAACTCAAGAATTAAAACTCAAAGCTAGAACAAAATATGACTCTATGTGAATGCCTCTGGCGGTGTACCGGGATGTGCAATGAATCAAGAGTGACATGTATGAAAATTATGAAGGTGGCCTTTCCACAAATACAATGCCAACTACATGATCATGCAAAGAGCAATATGACAAAGATGAATCGTGTCATAATAAACGGAACGGTGGAAAGTTGCATGGCAATATATCTCGGAATGGCTATGGAAATGCCATAATAGGTAGGTATGGTGGTTGTTTTGAGGAAGGTAAATAATGGGTTTGTGCTACCGGTGAAAATTACGCGGTAAAAATAGAGGCTGGCTAAGTGGAAGGATGAGTGTGCGTATATCATGGACTCACATTAGTCATAGAGAACTCATATACTTATTGCAAAAGTCTACTTCGCCCTCGAAGCAAAGTATTACTACGCATGCCCCAAGAGGGATAGATTGGTAGGAAAAAATTCCATCGCTCGTCCCCGACTGCCACTCATAAGGAAGACACTCAAAAGAGCACCTCATGCAACAAATTTGTCACACAACTTTTACCATACGTGCATGCTACGGGACTTGCCAACTTCAACAAAAGTATTTCTCAATTTCATAATTATCCACTAGCATGACCCTAACATTAATACCTTTATATCTCAAAACAATTATCAAGCATCAAATTGATCCTAGCATCCAATTCACTTTCTATGATAGTTTTTATTATACCCAACTTGGATGCTCATCATTCTAGGACCAAATTCATAACCATAGCAAATACCATGCTGTTCTAAGAGACTCCCGAAATAATATAAGTGAAGCATGAGAGACTAGCAATTTCTCCAAAATTAAGACACCACCGTGCTCTAAAAGATATATGTGAAGCACTAGAGCAAAAACTATCAAGCTCAAAAGATATAAGTGAAGCACATAGAGTATTCTAGCAAATTCTAAGCAAATAGGCTTCTCCCAAAAGGTGTGTTACAGCAAGGATGATTGTGGTAAACTAAAAAGGAAATACTAATATAATACACGATGCTCCAAGCAAAACACATATCATGTGGTGAATAAAAATATAGCTCCAAGTAAACTTACCAATGAATCGAAGACGAAAGAGGGGATGCCTTCCCGGGGCATCCCCAAGCTTAGGCTTTTGGCTATCCTTGAATATCTTGGGGTGCCTTGGGCATCCCCAAGCTTAGTCTCTTGCCACCCTTTATTCCATAGTCCATAAAAGCTTTACCCAAAACTTGAAAACTTCACAACACAAAACTCAACAGGAAATCTTATAAGCTCCGTTAGTGAAAGAAAACAAAACCACCACATAAGGTACTGTAATGAACTCATTATTTATTTATTTTGGTGTTAAACCTACTGTATTCCAACTTATCTATGGTTTATAAACTATTTTACTAGCCATAGGTACATCAAAATAAGCAAACAACACACGAAAAACAGAATCTGTCAAAAACAGAACAGTCTGTAGCAATCTGTAACTAACGCAAACTTCTGTACCTCAAAAACTCCTACCAAAATAGGAAGTCCTATAAAATTTGTTTATTGATCATCAGCAAAAAGAATCAATGCAAAAGCTCGCTCCTGTGATTTATTGAATTATTTCTCGTGAGCACAAAGTTTCTGTTTTTCAGCAGAATCAAATCAACTCATATCATAGGTTATCCTATAGGTTCTACTTCGCACAAACACTAAATAAAACATGAAAACACATCTAAACAGAAAGTAGAAACAAAATTTAACACTAAACAGGAAAAAAACAAAGAACATAAAGAAAATTGGGTTGCCTCCCAACTAGCGCTATCGTTTAACGCCCCTAGCTAGGCATAAAAGCGAAGATAGATCTAAGTAGTGCCATCTTTGGCACTTGATTCATAAGTATCCCGCATGATAGATTCATAAGGTAATTTGACTTTCTTTCTTGGAAAGTGCTCCATGCCTTTCTTTAATGGAATTTGGAATCTAATATTCCCTTCCCTCATATCAATAATCGCACCAATCGTTCTAAGGAAAGGTCTACCAAGAATAATAGGGCAAGAAAGATTGCAATCTATATCAAGAACGATAAAATCAGCAGGCACCAAATTTATATTTGCAACAATAAAGACATCATACGTATGGCTACTCATGAAATCACCTCCGGTAGCAATATTAAGAACACATCTATTCCAAGGAGTAATGCCTACATAAAAATTGCGGAGAAGAACGGAAATGGAAAGCTTCCTAGAAGATTTATATTGGGCATTGCAAATTCTATGCGAAGCATCCTTTGAATTTTCTCCCTCCCTTTGCTTAAAACTAAGAATTTCTTGTTCAGGAGTGATAATAAGGATAGGAGGACTAGCCATAACGACAAGGTAAACGAGCTAACACACGAGCAAACAGAAAAAGACAAACAAAGAGAGAGAGGAGATTGGGAAAGAGAGGGCGAAAAAACGGCAAGGGTGAAGCGGGGGAGAGGAAAACGAGAGGCAAATGGCAAATAATGTAAATGAGAGGGAGATGAGTTTGTGATGGGTACTTGGTATGTCTTGACTTGAGTGAAGACCTCCCCGGCAACGGCGCCAGAAATCCTTCTTGCTACGTCTTGAGCTTGTGTTGGTTTTCCTCAAAGAGGAGAGGGTGATGCAGCACAGTAGCGTACGTATTTCCCTAAGTTTTTGAGAACCAAGGTATCAATCCAGTAGGAGGCTCCTCAACAAGTCCCATGAACCTACACAAACAAACAAAGAACTCGCAACCAACATGATAAAGGGGTTGTCAATCCCTTCACGGCCACTTGCGAAAGTGAGATCTGATAGAGATAGTATGATAAGATAAATATATTTTTGGTATTTTTATAATATAGAAGCAGAAAATAAAGATGCAAATAAAAGTAAATTGAAAGCAAATATGATAAGAGATAGACCCGGGGGCCATAGGTTTCACTAGAGGCTTCTCTCGAGAGCATAAGTTTTACGGTGGGCGAACAAATTACTGTCAAGCAATTGATAGAAAAGAGAATAATTATGACGTTATCTAGGCATGATCATGTATATAGGCATCACGTCCGCAACAAGTAGACCAACTCCTGCCTGCATCTACTGCTATTACTCCACACATCAACCGCTATCCAGCATGCATCTAGAGTATTAAGTTCATAAGAACAGAGTGACGCATTAAGCAAGATGACATGATGTAGAGGGATAAACTCAAGCAATATGATGTAAACCCCATCTTGTTATCCTCGATGGCAACAATACAATACGTGTCTTGCAACCCTTTCTGTCACTGGGTAAGAACACCGCAAGATAGAACCCAAAGCTAAGCACTTCTCCCATGGCAAGAAAGATCAGTCTAGTAGGCCAAACCAAACCGATAATTCGAAGAGACTTGCAAAGATAACTCAATCATATAAAAGAATTCAGAGAAGATTCAATTATTATCCATAGATAAATCTGATCATAAACCCACAATTCATCAGATCTTGACAAACACACCGCAAAAAGAGATTACATCGAATAGTTCTTCACAAGAGAGGGGAAGAACCTTGTATTGAGATACAAAAAGAGAGAAGAAGCCATCTAACTAATAACTATGGACCCGTAGGTCTGTGGTAAACTACTCACAACTCATAGGAGGGGCAAGGATGTTGATGTAGAAGCCCTCCGTGGTGGATTCCCCCTCCGGCAGAACGCCGGCGACGGCTCCAAGATGGGATCTCGTGGATACATAAGGTTACGGTGGCGGAAATATTTCTGCAGGTGGCTCCTGGATGTTTTCGGGGTACGTAGACTTATATAGGAGGAAGAAGTACGTCGGTGGATGCCCGAGGGGCCCACGAGACAGGGGGCGCGCCTATAGGGGGGGCGCCCTCCTATCTCGTGGAGGCTTCAGTTGTTTCTTGACTTGCACGCCACGTCCTCTCGATCACGTTCGTTCCAAAAATCACACTCCCGAAGGTTTCATTCCGTTTGGACTCCATTTGATATTCCTTTTCTTCGAAATACTAAAATAGGCAAAAACAGCAATACGGGCTGGGCCTCCGGTTAGTAGGTTAGTCCCAAAAATGATATAAATGTGTAAATTAAAGCGCATAAGCATCCAAAACAGGTAATATAATAGCATGGAACAATCAAAAATTATAGATACGTTGGAGACGTATCAAGGCCCAATTGAGAAATAGATGCGGCCCAAAAAAGAAACCAAAAAAGGATCACAACCCTGGAAATAAAAAGGCTGCAACGTTGGGCTTGGCCCATGAAGTCGTCCAAAAATTGACAGGAAAAAAATAGAAAGGCTGAATTAATGGGCTCGGCCCATCTAAAGCACCGAAATGGACCGGGCTGATTCTAAGTAACGAGTTGAATTGGTTGTAATTTTGCCTCGTCAGATTGCCACGTCGGATCCGACGTGGCCTGGGCAGACAGCCAATGACCAAAACAAAAGGTCATGGGTTCAATGACCTTCTATTTTGGTCGTAAACGTCTATGACCTTCTCACAGAGAAGGTCATTAATGTCAGTTTATGACGGTCGGCTTTTGACCTTCTCTTTTTAGTCACAAAAAGGTCACAAATGGAAAACAATGACCATTCAGTGAGCAATAGTCAAGGTCACAAGTTGACATATTTCTTCTAGTGGAGGATCTGGTCGGCAGCAAAGTTGTTTGTCGCCTTCTTGAGCTCCTCTGCTGAGAATATTTTGAACCCGCCACAAGCTCCCCCGGCAGCCCCACGCATCTGTTGCTGCAGGATGACGCCTCCGTTGTGCTGGAAGAGGCTCTACTTTGCCTTGATGAGTTTTCTCTTCTGCAGCCCCAAGTAGAGCCAGAAGCACATGAACAGTGACAAGAACACCCCCACGCTGACTGCTGGATATGCCAAATTGCATACTTGATCATTAGTTTAGATTCCCAGAAAGAACATTATTCTACAAAAGGATCGCTGAAAAGAATTTGCAGGACGAACCAACTAGATAATTGGAATGCGTTACCTGTAACAACCTTCGACCTAAGGTGAACTTGTCCTTCTACCAGCAGCCATCTTTCTTGGTGGCATCTCCACTTATCCCGAGAGGGCATTGATACGTCTCCAACGTATCTAATTTTTTATTGTTCCATGCTGTTATATTATCATTCTTGGATGTTTTACAATCATTTTATAGTCATTTCATATTATTTTTTGTACTAACCTATTGACATAGTACCCAGTGCCATTTGCTATTTTCTGCATGTTTTTTACATCGCGAGAAATCAAGACCAAACGGAGTCCAAATGCAGCGAAACTTTTTATGGATTTTTTTGGACCAGAAGACATCCAGTGGGCCAGTAACACACCTAAGGGGAGCTCCAAAGGCGCGCCCTGGTGGGTTGTGCCCTCCTTGTTGGCCTCCCGCACCGCCTCTTTGCTCTATAAATACCCCAATATTCCAAAAATCCTAGGGGAGTCGACGAAAATCAATTCCAGCCGCTGCAAGTTCAAGAAACACCAGATCCAATCTAGACACCATCTCGGAGGGGTTCATCATGTCCATTGGTGCCTCTCCTATGATGCGTGAGTAGTTCTTTGTAGACCTACGGATCCGTATTTAGTAGCTAGATGGCTTCCTCCCTCTCTCTTGATTATCAATACAATGGTCTCTTGGAGATCCATATGATGTAATTCTTTTTACGGTGTGTTTGTTGGGATCCGATGAACTTTGATTTTATGATCAGATCTATGTTTTTATCCATGAAAGTTATTTGAGTCTTCTTTGATCTCTTATATGCATGATTGATTCTAGCCTCGTATTTCTTTTTCAATATTTGGGTTTTGTTTGCCCAACTTGATCTATTTATCTTGCAATGGGAAGAGGTGCATTGTGATGGGTTCGATCTTACGGTGCTTGATCCAAGTGACAAAAGGGAAAATGACACGTATGTATCATTGCTATTAAGGATAACAGGATGGGGTCTATTTCTACGTAAATAGATCTTGTCCACATCATGTCATCGTTCGTATTGCATTACTCCATTTTTCCATGAACTTAATACACTAGATGCATGCTGATAGCGGTTGATGTGTAGAGTAATAGTAGTTGATGCAGGCACGAGTCGGTCTACTAAGTTTGGACGTGATGCCTATGTAATGATCATTGCCTGGATATCGTCATGATTATTTGAAGTTCTATCAATTGCCCAACATTAATTGTTTTCCCATCGTTTGCTATTTTTCTCGACAGAAGCCACTAGTGAAACCTACAGCCCCCGGGTCTCTTCTCATCATATTTGCCTTTGCGATCTATTTTCCTTTGCTTTTATTTTCAGATCTATGAAACCAAAAATACAAAAATTCCTTGCTGCAATTTATCTATTCTGCAATCTATTTATCCTATCTACCACAACTATCTCACGTTATCTTGCCTACTTGAGGCGCCGTACCCGAAAGGCATTGACAACCCCTTTAACAAGTCGGGTTGCGAGTATTTGTTATTTGTGTGCAGGTGTTGTTTATGTGGTGTTTGGAGGTTCTCCTACTTGTTCGATAACCTTGGTATTATCACTGAGGGAAATATCTACCGTCGCTGTACTGCATCATCCCTTCCTCTTTGGGGAAATATCGACATAGTTCTAGCAGACATCAGGCATTGACAAGTGTAACTTCCCTACGAGTTCGTGCAAACCCCATCACACGGGTATTCGTCTTTCAGTTGGCACTCATCGATGTCTTCAGTTTGCAAAGTGATTTCAACATTTGATGAGGCAAATAGCAACCAAATGTAGTACATAACAGAGCACAACACTTTAGAATTGATTCAGGAATCAGGAGGGTGTGCACTTGTGCATCCACCATCGAGGTAGGGGTTGCCGTCATAGCCCCTGGAGCATTTGCACCGGTACCCTGGGCCATTGTCGGTATCGAAGCACTCAGTGTGCGTGCTTTGACAGGCAAATTCAGTGGGGTTGCGCCTAGTGGCACTGTAGTTGTCGACGTTGCGCATAGCCCAGTTGAGCATGATGGGCACATCGAAGTCGTCAGTGCGGTTGAGGAAGACAAGGTCGCTGTAGGTGAACTAGTTCGCCTTGATGAGGAACACATAGTGGTACGACGTGACATTGCTGATGAAGGCGAAATTGTCATCCTGCTGCAGTGGGAAGTTGTGCTGGTGCGGCTCGAAGAAGCTGATCTCGGGCAGTATCACGCTCTGGCAGCACCCGATGCCGGTGCACGGGCCCGATAGGGCATGTAACAGGATGGCCGACACACGTACATGCAGCTGATGACGTAGTATCCGGCTGTGTCGATGAAGAAACCGAGGTTAGGGTAATCGAGCGCCACTAGACGGTTCTCGGTGGACGAGAAGAGGTCGACACTACCGAGGGTGAGGGTGAGGTGCGGTGGGGCATGGCCGGTGTCGTCGCACTCGAGCTGGAAGCTCCGCAGTTTGTCGTCACGGTAGCAGCCGGCACCAATGCCAAAGGGGTGGGGACCGTGATGTTGCCGCACCTGTCCCAGCATCACCAGCAAATGCAACACCAATCAGGAGAAGCAGTACATGTTCTTCTCTAGTTGGTTGCTCTGCTCCGATGGGAAAGGTGTGATAGCTCCCGGGTGCACGGGCACCCTCATGAACAGTATGTTTAAAACAATATTAAAAAAATCAGAAATTTTGGGGGATCAAATACGTTCAAACTTTTGATGTTCTTGCAAATTTTCAGCCAGAAATAACACTCGAGGAGCCCTAAACCCTAAACCTATGAATGTTGAATGTTTGATCATATTTGATCCCCCAAAGTTTTAGATTTTTTGGATTTTTTCATATTGTTTTGAATTTACTGTTCATAAGGGTGCCCCTGTAGCCGGGAGCTGAAAGTCCAATCTCCTGCTCCGATCTATACTTACTCGGTCACATGAGCTATGTGGACGATGGAGATGGACCGACGGTGGATGTGGGTATGATTTGCGATTAGCCTCGTGACCACTAGTCTTGCCGATAGGAGTAATTAATGTTGGGAATCGTTGCATGGAAAACAAAAAAATTCTACGCACCCGCAATGATCTATCCATGGAGATGCATAGCAACGAGGGGGGAGCGTGTGTCCACATACCCTTGTAGACCGTAAGCGAAAGCGTTTCACAACATGGTTGATGTAGTCGAACTTCTTCTCACTTCAACCAATCAAGTATCAAACCGACGACACCTCCGTGTTCTACACAAGTTCAGCTCAGTGATGTCCCTTGCCTTATTGATCCAGTAAGACATCAAGCTAGTAGATGAGTTCCGTCAGCACGACGTCACGGTGACGGTAATGGTGAAGTGATCTCCGCAGGGCTTCGCCTAAGCACTATGAAAATATGACCGGGGGTGTAAATGGTCGAGGGGGCGCCGCACACTGTTGGGGAACGTAGCATGCAATTTCAAATAATTTCCTACGATCACACAAGATCTATCTAGGAGATGCATAGCAATGAGAGGGGGGAGTGTGTCCACGTACCCTTGTAGACCGAAAGCGGAAGCGTTAGTTAACGCGGTTGATGTAGTCGAACGTGTTCATGATCCAACTGATCCAAGTACCGAACGTACGACACCTCCGAGTTCACCACACGTTCAGCTCGATGAAGTCCCTCGAACTCTTGATCTAGGAGAGGGTCGAGGGAGAGTTTCATGAGAACGATGTCGTGGTGATGGTATTGATGATGTGATCCGCGCAGGCCTTCGCCTAAGCACTACGATGATACTATCGGAGGAGTAAACGGTGGAGGGGGCACCGCATATGGCTAAGACAATGTTGTGTCTTTGGGATGCCCCCTGCCCCCGTATATAAAGGAGGGAGGAGGGGGCCGGCCACGAGGGGCGCGCCAAGGGAGGGGGGAGTCCTACTAGGACTCCACTCCTAGTAGGATTCGACCCCCTCTTTTTTCCTTCTTACAGAGGAGGAAAGGGGGAAGGAGAGGGAGTAGGAGAAGGAAAGGGGGGTGCCGCCCCCTTTTCCTAGTCCAATTCGGCCTCCTCCAATGTGGGGGGTGCACCAGCCCCTTGTGGGCTGGTTAGCCTCCCTCCCATGGCCCATATGGCCCATATCTTCCACCGGGGGGTTCTGGTAACCCTTCTGGTACTCCGGTTTGTATCTGATACACTCCGGAACCCTTTCGGTGTCTGAATACCACCATCAAATATATCAATCTTTACCTCTCGACCATTTCGAGACTCCTCGTCATCTCCGTGATATCAACCGGGACTCCGAACAAACTTCGGTCACCAAAACAAATAACTCATAATACAAATCGTCATCGAACGTTAAGCGTGCGGACCCTACGGGTTCGAGAACTATGTAGACATGATTGAGACACAAATCTAATCAACAACCTATAGCGGAACCTGGATGCTCATATTGGCTTCTACATATTCTACGAAGATCTTTATTGGTCAAACCGCACAACAACATACGTTGTTCCCTTTGTCATCGGTATGTTACTTGCCCGAGATTCAATCGTCGATATCTTCATACCTAGTTCAATCTCGTTACCGGCAAGTCTCTTTACTCGTTCTTGAATTCTTCATCCCGCAACTAACTCATTAGTCACATTGCTTGCAAGGCTTATAGTGATGAGCATTACGAGAGAGCCTAGAGATACCTCTCCGATACACGGAGTGACAAGTCCTAATCTTGATCTACGCCAACCCAACAAACAACATCCGAGACACCTGTAGAGCATCTTTATAATCACCCAGTTACGTTGCAACGTTTGATAGAACACAAGGTGTTCCTCTGGTATCCGGGAGTTGCGTAATCTCATAGTCAGAGGAACATGTATAAGTCATGAAGAAAGCAATAGCAATAAAACTTATCGAACATTATGCTAAGCTAATGGATGGGTCTTGTACATCACATCATTCTCTAATGATGTGAGCCCGTTCATCGAATGACAACACATGTCTATGGTCAGGAAACATAACCATCTTTGATTAACGAGCTAGTCAAGTAGAGGCATACTAGGGACACTTTGTTTTGTCTATGTATTCACACATGTACTAAGTTTCTGGCTAATACAATTCTAGCATGAATAGTAGAAATTTATCATGATATAAGGAAATATAAATAACAACTTTATTATTGCCTCTATGTCATATTTCCTTCAGTCTCCCACTTGCACGAGAGTCAATAATCTAGTTCACATCGCCATGTGATTTAACACCAATAGTTCACATCTGTATGTGATTAACACCCATAGTTCACATCTCCGTGTGACCAACAACCAAAGGGTTTACTAGAGACAATAATCTAGTTCACATCGCTATGTGACTAAGACCCAAAGTGTACTAAGGTGTGATCATGTTTTGCTTGTGAGAAAAGTTTAGTCAACGGGTCTGCTAAATTCAGAGTCGTATGTATTTTTCAAATTTTCTATGTCTACAATGCTCCGCATGGCTACTCTAGCTAATTGCTCCCACTTTCAATATGTATTCTGATTGAGACTCGGAGTCATCTGGATTGGCGTAAAGCTTACACTGATGTAACTCTTTACGAGGAACTCTTTATCACCTCCATAACCGAGATATACTTCCTTAGTCCTCTTAGGTAACTAAGGATAACTTTGACCACTATATAGTGATCCACTCCTGGATCACTATCGCACCCCCTTGCTAAACTCATAGCAAGGCACACAACTGGTCTGGTACATAGCATGGCATACTTTATAGAACCTATGACTGAGGCATCGGAAATGACTTTCATTCTCTTTCTATCTTCTGTCGTGGTCAGGCTTTGAGTCTTACTCAACTTTATACCTTGTAATACAGGCAAGAACTCCTTCTTTGACTGATCCATTTTGAACTCTTTTAAAATCTTGTCAAGGTATGTACTCATTGAAAAATCTTATCAAGCGTCTTGATCTATCTCTATAGATCTTGATGCCCAATACATAAGTAGCTTCACCGAGGTCTTTCTTTGAAAATCTCGTTTCAAACTCTCCTTTATGCTTTCCAGAAAATTCTACATCATTTCTGATCATCAATATGCCATTCACATATACTTATTAGAAAGGCTGTAGTGCTCTCACTCACTTTCTTGTAAATACAGGCTTCACCGCAAGTCTATATAAAACTATATGCTTTGATCAACTCATCAAAGCGTATATTCCAACTCCAAGATGCTTGCACCAGTCCATAGATGGATCGCTGGAGCTTGCACACCTTGTTAGTACCTTTAGGATCGACAAAACCTTCTCGTTGCATCATATACAACTCTTCTT
The DNA here is from genome assembly GCF_018294505.1 of Triticum aestivum. NCBI lineage: Eukaryota > Viridiplantae > Streptophyta > Magnoliopsida > Poales > Poaceae > Triticum > Triticum aestivum. The sequence goes on along the minus strand of NC_057810.1, from coordinate 697,055,151 downwards.
TTAGAAATATACATTTAAGGAATGCAGTTTTTGACATCCATTTGCCAGATTTCATAAAATATGGCAATTTCTAACATGATTCAAACGGATTTAAGCATCATTACAGTTGAGAAATTCTCATTGTAGTCAACACCTTGAACTTGTCGAAAAACTTTTGCGACAAGTCGAGCTTTGTAGATAGTAACACTACTATCAGCATTCGTCTTCCTCTTGAAGATACATTTATTTTCCATGGCTTACCGATCATCGGGCAAGTCCACCAAAGTCCACACTCTGTTCTCATACATGGATCCCATCTCAGATTTCATGGCCTCAACCCATTTCACGTAGTCTGGGCTCATCATCGCTTCCTCATAGTTCGTAGGTTCATCATGGTGTAGTAACATGACTTCTAGAATAGGATTACCGTACCACTCTGGTGCGGACCGTACTCTGGTTGACCTACAGGTTCAGTAGTAAGTTGATATGAAGTTTCATGGTCATCATCATTAGCTTCTTCACTAATTGGTGTAGGAATCACGGGAACTGATTTCTGTGATGAACTACTTTCCAGTTTGTGAGAAGGTACAATTACCTCATCAAGTTCTACTTTCCTCCCACTCACTTCTTTCGAGAGAAACTCCTTCTCTAGAAAGGATCCATTCTTAGCAACGAATATCTTGCCTTAGAATCTGTGATAGAAGGTGTACCCAATAGTTTCTTTTGGGTATCCTATGAAGACACATTTCTCCGATTTGGGCTCGAGCTTATCAGGTTGAATTTTTTTCACATAAGCATCACAACCCCAAACTTTAAGAAACGACAGATTAGGTTTGTTGCCAAACCACAGCTCGTACGGTGTCGTCTCAACGGATTTTGATGGTGCCCTGTTTAACGTGAATGCAGCTGTCTCTGATGCATAATCCCAAAACAATAGTGGTAAATCGGTAAGAGACATAATATATCGCACCATATCTAATAAAGTTCGGTTACGACGTTCAGACACACCATTACACTGTGGTGTTCCAGGTGGCGTGAGCTTTGAAACTATTCCACATTGTTTTAAATGAAGGCTAAACTCGTAACTTAAATATTCACCTGCATGATTAGATCGTAGAAACTTTATTTTCTTGTTACAATGATTCTCCACTTCACTCTGAAATTCTTTGAACTTTTCAAATGTTTCAGACTTGTGTTTCATTAAGTAGATATACCCATATCTGCTCAAATCATCTGTGAAGGTCAGGAAATAATGATACCTGCCACGAGCCTCAACACTTATCGGACCGCAGACATTGGTATGTATTATTTCCAATAAGTCATGAGCTTGTTCCATTGTTCCGGAGAATGGAGTTTTAGTCATCATGCCCATAAGGCATGGTTTGCAAGTATCAAATGATTCATAATTAAGTGATTCCTAAAAGCCCATCAGCATGGAGTTTCTTCATGCGCTTTACACCAATATGTCCTAAAAGGCAGTGCCACAAGTAAGTTGCACTATCATTATCAACTTTGCATCTTTTGGCATCAATATTATGAATATGTGTATCACTACGACCGAGGTTCAGTAAACCATCAACATTGGGTGTATGACCATCGAAGGTTTTATTCATGTAAATAGAAAAACAATTATTCTCTGTCTTAAATGAATAACCATATTGCAATAAACATGATCTGATCATATTCATGCTTTAACACAAACACCAAATAACACTTATTTAAGTTCAAATCTAATCCTAAAAGTATAGGGGGTGTGTGATGATGATCATATCATTCTTGGAACTACTTCCAACATAAATCGTCACTTCACCCTCAACTAGTCTCTATTTATTCTGCAACTCCTGTTTCGAGTTACTAATCTTAGCAACTTAACAAGTATCAAATACCCAGGGGTTACTACGAGCACTAGTAAGGTACACATCAATAACATGTATATCAAATATACATTTGTTCACTTTGCCATCCTTCTTATCCACCAAATATTTGGGGTAACTCCGCTTCCAGTGACCATTTCCTTTGTAGTAGAAGCACTTAGTTTCAAGCTTAGGTCTAGCTTCGGGCTTCTTCACGGGAGTGACAACTTGCTTGTCATTCTTCTTGAAGTTCCCTTTCCTTTCCTTTGCCCTTTTCTTGAAACTAGTGGTCTTGTTTAATCATCAACACTTGAAGCTTTTTCTTGATTTCTACCTTCGTCGAGTTCAGCATCACGAAGAGCTCGAGAATCATTTTCGTCATCCCTTGCATATTATAGTTCATCACAAAGTTCTAGTAACTTGGTGATAGTGACTAGAGAACTATGTCAATCACTATCTTATCTGGAAGATTAACTCCCACTTGATTCAAGCAATTTTAGTACTCAGACATTCTGAGCACATGCTCACTAGCTAAGCAATTCTCCTCCATCTTTTAGGTGAAGTACTTGTCAGAAGTCTCATACCTCTCGACACGGGCATGAGTCTGAAATACCAATTTCAGCTCTTGGAAAATCTCATATGCTCCATGGCATTTCAAAACATTTTTGAAGTCCCGGTTCTAAGGCGTAAAGCATGGTGCACTAAACTATCAAATAGTCATCATATTGAGCTAGCCAAACGTTCATAACGTCTGTATCTGTTCCTGCAATAAGTCTGCCACCTAGCAGTGCATCAAGGACATATATCTTGTTTGCAGCAATGATGATAAACCTCAGATCATGGACCCATTCCGCATCATTTCTACTATCATCTTTCAACTTAGTTTTCTCTAGGAACATATCAAAAAAACATAGGGAAGCTACAACGCGAGGTATTGATGTACAACATAATTTGCAAATACTATCAGGACTAAGTTCATAATAAATTAAAGTTCAATTAATCATATTACTTAAGAACTCCCACTTAGATAGACATCCCTCTAGTCATCTAAATGATCACGTGATCCAAATAAACTAAACCATGTTCGATCATGACGTGAGATGGAGTAGTTTTCAGTGGTGAACATCTCTATGTTGGTCATATCTACTATATGATTCACGTTCGACCTTTCAGTCTCAGTGTTCCGAGTATTTTGCATGTGCAAAACTGGCTTGCACCCGGTGTATGTGAACATAGAGCTTATCACACCCGATCACAACGTGGTGTCTCGGCACGATGGACTGTAGCAACGGTGCATACTCAGGGAGAACAATTATACCTTGAAATTTAGTGAGGGATCATCTTATAATGCTACCGCCGTACTAAGCAGAATAAGATGCATAAAGGATAAACATCACATGCAATCAAAATTTGTGACACGATATGGCCATCATCATCTTGTGCCTTTGATCTCCATCTCCAAAGCACCGTCATGATCTCTATCATCACCGACTTGACACCTTGATCTCCATCGTAGCATCGTTGTCATCTCGCCAACTATTGCTACTACAACTATCGCTACCGCTTAGTGATAAAGTAAAGCAATTACATGGAAATTGCATTTCATACAATAAAGCGACAACCATATGGCTCCTGCCAGTTGTTGATAACTCTGTTACAAAACATGATCATCTCATACAACAATTTATATATCTCATCATGTCTTGACCGTATCACATCACAATAAGCCCTGCAAAAACAAGTTAGACATCCTCTACTTTGTTGCAAGTTTTACATGGCTGCTACGGGCTTCTAGCAAGAACCATTCTTACCTACGCATCAAAACCACAATGATTTTTTGTCAAGTGTGCTATTTTAACCTTCAACAAGGACCGGCTGTAGTCAAACTCGATTCAACTAAAGTTGGAGAAACATACACCCGCTAGCCACCTGGGTGCAAAGTACGTCCGTAGAACCAGTCTCATGAACGCCGGTCATGTAATTGTCGGTCCGGGCCGCTTCATCCAACAATACAGCCGAATCAAAGTAAGACGTTGGTGGTCAGCAATATGACTATTATCGCCCACAACTCTTTGTGTTCTACTCGTGCATATCATCTACGCATAGACCTGGCTCGGATGCCACTGTTGGGGAACATAGCATGCAATTTCAAAAAAATTCCGACAATCACATAAGATCTATCTAGGAGATGCATAGCAACGAGAGGGGGAGAGTGTGCCCACGTACCCTCATAGACCGAAAGCGAAAGCGTTAGTTAACGCGGTTGATGTAGTCGAATGTCTTCACGATCCAAGTACCGAACGTACGACACCTCCGTGTTCAGCACACGATCATCTCAATGACGTCCCTCAAATTGTTGATCCAGAAGAGGGCCCAGGGAGAGTTTCATCAGCACGACGGCGTGGTGACGGTGTTGATGATGTGATCCTTGCAGGGCTTCACCTAAGCACTACGATGATACTATCGGAGGAGTAAACGGTGGAGGGGGGCACCGCACACGGCTAAGACAATGTTGTGTCTTTGGGGTGCCACCTTCCCCCGTATATAAAGGAGGGAGGAGGAGGCCGGCCACTAGGTGCGCGCCAAGGGAGGGGGAGTCCTACTAGGACTCCACTCCTAGTAGGATTCGCCCCCCCCCCCCTCTTTTTTTCCTTCTTACGGAGGTGGAAAGGGGGAAGGGGAGGGAGGGAGTAGGAGAAGGAAAGGGGGTGGCGCCCTCTTTCCCTAGTCCAATTCAGCCTCCTCCCTTGTGGGGGGGGGGGCACAAGCCCCTTGTGGGCTAGTTAGCCTCCCTCCCATGGCCCATATGGCCCATATCTTCCACCATGGGGTTCTGGTAACCCTTCTGGTACTCCGCTTTATACCCGATACACTCCGGAACCCTTCCGGTGTCCGAATACCACCTTCCAATATATCACTATTTACCTCTCGACCATTTCGAGACTCCTTGTCATGTCCCTGATCTCATCCGGGACTCCGAACAAACTTCGGTCACCAAAACACATAATTCATAATACAAATCGTCATCGAATGTTAAGCGTGCGGACCCTACGGGTAAGAGAACTATGAAGACATTATCAAGACACATCTCTGATCAATAACCAATAGCGGAACCTTGATGCTCATATTGGCTCCTACATATTCTACGAAGATCTTTATCGGTCAAACCGCACAACAATGTGTTGTTCCCTTTGTCATCAGTATGTTACTTGCCCGAGATTCGATCGTCGGTATCTTCATACCTAGTTCAATCTCGTTACCGACAAGTCTCTTTACTTGTTCCATCATGCTTAATCCCGCAACTAACTCATTAGTTACATTGCTTGCAAGGCTTATAGTGATGAGCATTATCGAGAGGGCCCAGAGATACCTCTCTGATACACAGAGTGATAAATCCTAATCTCGATATATGCCAACCCAACAAACACCTTCGGAGACACCTATACAGCATCTTTAAATCACCTAGTTACGTTGTGACGTTTGATAGCACACAAGGTGTTCCTACAGTATTCGGGAGTTGCATAATCTCATAGTCAGAGGAACATGTATAAGTCATGAAGAAAGCAATGACAATAAAACTTATCGATCATTATGCTAACCTAACGGATGGGTCTTGTCCATCACATCATTCTCTAATGATGTGATCCCGTTCATCAAATGACAACACATGTCTATGGTCAGGAAACATAACCATCTTTGATTAACGAGCTAGTCAAGTAGAGGCATACTAGGGACACTTAGTTTTTTCTATGTATTCACACATGTACTAAGTTTCCGGTTAATGCAATTCTGTCGATGTACTAAAGTAGGGGCACTACTTTGTACCCCTTAATAAGTGCACGGGCGGTCGAAGCCGCATGTCCACGACCACACTAAGCAGGGCAAGGGGAAAGGCCAGAGCTGCAGAAACAATCAACACAGCGCCAAGACCAGAAGATCAAGAGGGCAAGACGATTCTCCCTGGCAAGAGCCTTGTCGGGGCAGGATCCGCGGCCCCAACAAAAGTCTTGCCGGGGTAACTTGCCCAACCCCATGCTAGCAGGACGCGCCACCCTTGAGCCCAAGTTCCCCCAACCTCATTGGAACCAGGGCTCGGGGGGGGGGGGCACTTCTGTGGTGGCATGGAGATCTTTGTGAAGACAAGAGATACTCCAAATCAGAGGACGAATAGAAGGCGACAAACCTCGGCAAGATCCTTGCTGAAGAAGCACACAAGACCTCCGGCAGCATCCTTGCCGGGGATGACTACGATGCCGCGGCAAGACCCTTGCCAGGGCCCCAGCAAGGCCCTTACCGATGACATCTATGACATGTACGCCAGGCCTGCGCCTGCCATGGTCCCGCCCCCATTCCCTATGTAGCTGCCAACCCACCAGCTGGCAGGCACCTGCGTGTCAACATGGGGCTCCTGGGCCAACTCAGCGCATGCCTACGTGGTGGCATGCAAATCTTCGTGAAGGCCCTACCATCGCGCCAGCTCAGCTGCCTGCCAGCCTACCTGGCACCATCTCAGTTGCCTGCTAGTCTACATGGTACCACACGCCTTGATGGCTCGGGCGCGTGTTGAAGCAGGGTGGAGCGGCAGCCGACGGGACGTGGGTTCGCATTTATTGTTCCTTGTCCCATATGGCTATCGATAGGCTTAAACACAGCATCCCGATGCCACCTCCTGGTGCCACTGTGGCAATCCCCTTGCCTATAAAAGGAGGCCCAAGGCATCCAGGAGAAGGATTCGGATCCTTGGACAAGTTGCACTCATTGTAGCTAGCTCAAGAACAACAAGAACATCCAAATAGAGATTCTAGGCAGGAGTAGGGTATTACGCAAGCCGCGGCCCGAACCTGGGTAAACACTCTGTGTGCACTGAATTGGCCTCCGATCCTGCTCTCCTCTCAACCCCGCGCCCCGCAACCGTAGTAGGGATCCCATTTTGATCCCATAGGTGTCGTTTCCACCGACATCTTTGGCACACCAGGTAGGGGTGCGCTTGCTGAAAGAATCTGGTTCAAGAGCTGTTTCAGTAGTTCTTCGTCGCCATGGCTTCCAAGGAAGAAGGCGACCGAGCGAGCAGCCTTGCCATCAGATGCAGCAAACGTCCGTGCGATGACGAAAAAGCTAAGTCATGCAAAAACTTCGAATAATCCTTTCTTATACAAGGTTATCTTCCTCGGAGATCTTTCCTCTATACAAGAAACCTGCACGCAGTGAGGCCCTTCCGTTATCGGCAACGCTCTTGGTCTGTTTCGAGTCCGCTCAACAGATCGGGCGGCTGCATCGAGCGCGGCAGGGTGGCCTTCCGCTATTCGTAACACTCTCGCTCTGTCTCGAGTACGCTCGCAGTTCGGGCGGCCACGCTGAGAATGGCAAGGCGGCTCGCACGGCAGCAAGCACACCCTGACGGCCGCTAAAGGATCCGCCCTTCAAAGTGTAGCGTTTTGGGTTTACGCGCCAGCGAGCCTATCCAATAGGCGTAGGGTGGACGTACAGAGAAAGGTTGAACAGGGAAATAACATGCATCATATTAAAAGTACTGCAGAGTCATATTACACCAATTGTTGTTGTGGCTCTAACTAAAGATATGAATTGTCTTGTTCATGAACCTGCAGCGACAGCAAGAATTGGGGCGTCTAGTCAAGGTGCTGGCCCTCCATCCTCTGGATCCCGCTGATGCGGCTTATGACGGGCTCAATGCTCTCCTCAAGCACTGTGAGGTCCGTATTACTCGGCAATCTATCCAGCGAGGCATCGAAGTCGAGGCTGGGGTTCCAGTGCGCCAGCTTGGTGAGGACCTTGGTCATGGCACCCTGGCAAAGCATCCGGGCCTCGTCGGCCAAGGAGCTTGCCCGATTGGAGTGAAGCCTCTCCAGAGCTCTAAGGACACTCTCAAGAAAGATGGTCAGACTGGCGTTGGGGCTCAGATTCGGTTCCGGGGCGTACTTCACGTCCGGCATCTTCATGTTGGCCAGTTGCTCGGTGATTCTGTTGGCAACGGCGACAAGGCGACCGATCCAACGTTTCTCGCCATCAACCTGGTCTTTGAGATTGGCGGCCACATTCGCTCGGAGCTGCTCCTCCTCCGCCAGGCGCTGGGTCAGGGTCCCCTCCCAGGTTTTAGCCTCCTCGAGCGCCCCCTCAAGGCCTTCCAGCTTAAGCCTCAGGTCCTTGATGGTGTCGTTGGTGGTGGAAAGCTGTTCAGCTCTGCTAAGGACCTCGGATTGTGCCTTGACCAGGGCCTTGTTGAGCATGTTCTTTTCCAAGGACAGCTCCAGGGTTCGCTTCGCCAGGCCGTCTCGCTCCGTCTCCAACTCCTTCACCTTGTTACCATGGGCCAGGGCCTGGGAATTGAGCGCTTCCTTGTGCTTATGCTCCAGCTCTTGGGTCCGCGACGTGGCAAGCTTCTCGACCTCCTCATCCAAGCCGCAAAGTTTGGCGGCAAGCGCCTCCTCGTGCACGGCAAGATCCTCCTCATAGGAGTTTAGTGCGGCCTCGCGTTGGTGCTGGATGGCCTCGTCCTTGTCGGCATGTGCCTTCGCCATCTCCTGGGCCTTCTCGATGTCGGACTACTTGAAGATGAGCTCTTGTTTGCGCTCAGCCAGCTACTCCTGGGCGGCCTTCAGCTCCTCATGGGCCTGGATGAACCAGGCCTGCGCCTCGGTGACATGCTTCTCGAGGTCAGCCTCCATCTTGTTCACCACCACCTCCTTGGTCCTCGTCTGGTCCAGACGGACGCGGTGGAGTGCCTGGAGCTTGTTGAAGTTGGTACTTATGGCCTGGAGGAGCCGCTCCTCTTGAGAGCCGCCACCAGAGCTCGGCTCGTCAACAACCTCGAGGCCGGAAGCGGAAAGCACCTCGTCATCAAAAATTTCCCCCTCGGCGGGCGCTCCGGTGCTCGCCGTCCTTGGAAGGCGGATGAACAAGTTGTCGCCCACATTTAGGTACCTGCCTGAGCTGGAGGCAGCGAAGGAGGAGGGTTGATCATCGACCACCTCCTCCTCGGCGGTAGCGCCCCTGTCGGCGTCCCCGGTAGGCCCCTTGCCGGCCTCCTCCTCGGCAACAGCACCCCTGCCGGTGTCCCCGGCAGGACCCTTGCTGGTGTCCCCGGCAGGCCTTTTGCCGGCTTCCTGATCGGTGGCCTTGCCGGACTCCTCGGAAGACCCTGCGGCAGCCTCTTCCGCATCCTTGGCGGCTTCCTCGGTGGCGATCTTGGTGGCCTCGGCCTCCGCATCCTTGGCAATCTCCTCGATGATGGCATCGGCGGTCCCCTGGTCTGCCGAGAGAACACCTTGATACCAGTATGGAGAATGAGGTAGAGCCGAACAAAAAAGAATAAGAAGAAAGAGAGTAGGAGAAACTAGCACAAACAAGGTGTGAATGGGCTCACCTGTGCCGGGCTGAGGGGAGGTGGCCCCCTCCCCACCAACTTCCGGTGCCGGGACGGACCCGCCAACACCTAAGTTCCCTTCCTCTTCCTCCGTGTGCATCGGCTCGGTGCTTGGCGCCGTTGCCGGGGACGCCCCACGGGGCGGTGTGGTTGATGGGGGCGGCGTGTTGGGGGTGGCCCCCAGTGGGTCATCCTGCCGCTGTCCTTCTCCTGCGGACACGACAAGGTCAGTGCCAAAAAGATCACCCTTCCCAGCACGCGTTGACAAGGAACAGGTGGTAAACTTAAGCTGGGGGCTGGGCCGGGGGCTGCACCATGGGCTGCTGTCGTCCGGGCTACTCTCCACCACCAGCGGTGCGCCTGGAGTGCCTGCCGGGGGCTGGCTACTTGCCGAGCCCCTGGCCCTCTTCCTCACCCACTGGGCCAGCGTCTCCGTGTCCCTGCCAAGACGAAGACAAATCAAGACAAACAACTCTGTTGGGAAAGACATGAATGACGGGGATAGGATGCTTACTCTTCCTCTGTCTCCTCGTCTGTCACCGTCCTTTTGCTCCTCGGGCGGAGGGACGAAAAGTCGAAGGCGACGTTCGTGTTCGCGCTTGCAGGGGGAGGAGAAGATGATGGAGTCCGGTAGCATTTGGATGAAGAAGAGGCAGTCTTCTTCGCCACTGCGGCTCTCTTCTTCGCCTCCGCGGCCCGTGTCACGCGCCCGGCTCCCGTCGGCGCCACCTGCCGCGGCTCGCCCCTGCCTCGTCGGACCGGCTCCCCAGAGCTGGCCCGACGTAGGGTGCGTCTTTTCTTCACGGTCGCGGGGTTGACGGCCTCGGCCTCCTCCTCGGATGATTCTTCAACCACATCCCCGGCACGAGGGGCCTCGACGCTGCCGCCACCCGCCCCTTGGGAGTCCTCCACCCACTGGGCGAGTTCTTTTTCCTCTGCGGCCACGGTGGCCTCGTTCTCCACCCCACCAGCGTCGCCGGCCATCCTGGCGAGCTCCGCCTCCGCCGCTCTGTAGGCAATGTAGTTCATCTCCTCCTGGGTGGTGTCCTGGATGAGCACTTGCTCATCGTGAGCAAGTTCTTTGACGAGGTTGTCGAAGAAGTTTTGCACCTGCTGTGCCAGGGGCTCGAACCAGTTTGGGTCAAGACCGTGCGCGTTGAAGGATGGCATCATGGCAAGGATTTCGGTCTGCCGGGTGTTGTTGCCAAGCGGGACCACACCCGGTGGCAGCCCGAACAGGGGCCCTTTGACGACCTTACCGGACTTCGCCGCCCTGCCAGTCCTCTCCTTCCTGCCATCGGCGAACACGTCGAGCTGGAAGAGCCTCCGATAGTACCAAGAGTGACTAGCACCGTGAGGTTGTTCTACAGGCCGGTGCAGAGCCTCATGACGTCGGCCGCGTTCCTGAAGTCCCAGGCCGGCCTCCCCTTCTTGTGCAGCGGAGCAATTCGGCGGCGGAAGAAATCCGCCGCGATCATCTCCAGGGTGAGCCCGGCCTCGGTGAGGCGGCGGATCCTGGTGGTGGCAATCGAGAATTTCTTCTCGTTGGGGTCGAGGTCGCTCCAGTCTGCGCCGCGGGGCAGCGGCTCCCGATGAACTCTCCGGCAGAACTCCAGCAGGTCCTCCTCCACGATCTAGCACCATCGGCCCATCCATTCTTCCCACCTCTCCTTTGTGGCACCATCTCGGTACGCGCCCCTTTCTTGGGCCCTCGGGATCCAGGCGACGGTTCCAGAAAGGGCGCCCCCAGGCTGGACGCGGGGGGAGAAATAATGGCGGAAAAGCGCCGTGCTTGGCACTACTCCGGTGAAACCCTCGCAGAGGTGGGAAAAGCACGCCAAGTATGCCACCGCGTTCAGCGTGAGGTCCAGCAGGTTGAAGCCGAAAGTGCGCATGATATCATTGAAGAAATCGGAAAAAGGGGGGCAGAGCTCGCAGTAGAAGAAGTCGACAAAGAATGGGTACCGTTACTGGCCACCCTGTCGCAATCTGCAGGGAGGGCGCGTGTGGCGGGATGCGCCGCCGTCGCCGCCCCCCACAGGGGCTTGAAATAGTCGCTGAGCTTGAAGGCATCGACCGACGACGGGACGAAGTAGGCGGATTGCGCCCGCCGCACCGTCGCCTTGCTCTCCGGCATCTCCTTCTCCTTCATGTCCTTTGCCAGATTTAGGCGCCATGGCGGCTGGGGAGGAAGCAAGGGACTGAGGGCAGTGGGGGGAGTGGCGGCGGCGAACAGGGGCTTGAGGAAGAAGAAGACGAGGGCGGCGATGCCAAGGTTAGAGGAAGAGCAGAGGCTAAATGAGTCGCGCGCCCGCGGTTATTCCTTTTTATGGGGAAGGCGCGGGACGCCTCTTTACCATTAATTATGACGTGACGCATGCCTGCAGCGACCGCTCCGCGCATGCCCCCCATGTCACGCACGACCCCCACGTCACGCATTCAAGGCGGGCCATGGGGAAGTGCAGCGGGCAAAAAGTTACTGCGGTGGAAAAACCGCCCCGCCTGCCCGTGCACTGTTTTTGGGTCTAGCCCAACAAACGTGTCGCGCTTATGTGTGGCCCAGGCCCGGGGGCTCCTGTCGGTGTACTAAAGTAGGGGCATTACTTTGTACCCCTTACTAATAAGTGCACGGGCAGCCGAAGTCGCGTGGCCACGACCACACTAAGCAAGGCAAGGGGAAGGGCCGGAGCTGCAGAAACAATCAACGCAGCGCCAAGACCAGAAGATCAAGAGGGCAAGACGATTCTCCCCGGCAAGGCAGGATCTGCGGCCCCAATAAGAGTCTTGCCGGGGCAACTTTCCCCACCCCACGCTAGCAGGACGCGCCACCCTTGAGCCCAAGTTCCCCCAACCTCATTGGAACCAGGGCTCCAGGGGGGCCACTTCTGTGGTGGCATGCCAATCTTTGTGAAGACAAGAGATACTCCAAATCAGAGGAGGAATAGAAGGCGATGAACCTCGGCAAGATCCTTGCCAAAGAAGCACACAAGACCTCTGGCAGCATCCTTGCCGGGGACGATTACGACGCCGTGGCAAGACCCTTGCCAGGGCCCCGGTAAAGCCCTTACCAAGGACATTTGTGACATCTACGCCAGGCCTGCGCCTGCCACGGTCCCGCCTCCATTCCCTATGCAGTTGCCAGCCCACCAGCTGGGCAGGCACCTGCATGTCAACAGGGGGCTCCTGGGCCAACTCAGTGCATGCCTACGTGGTGGCATACAAATCTTCGTGAAAGCCCTACCACTGCGCCACCTCAGCTGCCTGCCAGCCTACATGGGCCACCTCAGCTGCCTGCTAGTCTACATGGCACCACACGCCTTGCTGCCTCAGGCGCGTGCTGAAGCAGGGTGGAGCGGCAGCCGACGGGACATGGGTTCGTATTTAATGTGCCTTGTCCCATATGGCTATCGATAGGCTTAAACACGATACCCCGATGCCACCTCCTGGTACCACCGTGGCGATCCCCTTGCCTATAAAAGGAGGCCCAAGGCATCCAGGAGAAGGATTCGGATCCTTGGACAAGTTACACTCATTGTAGTTAGCTCTAGAACAACAAGAGCACCCAAATAGAGATTCTAGGCAGGAGTAGGGTATTACGCAAGCCGCGGCCCGAACCTGGGTAAACACCCTGTGTGCGCTGAATTGGCCTCCGATCCTGCTCTCCTCTCAACCCCGCGCCCTGCAACCGTAGTAGGGATCCCGTTTTGATCCCATAGGTGTCGTTTCCACCGACAAATTCTGGCATGAATAATAAACATTTATCATGATATAAGGAAATATAAATAACAACTTTATTATTGCCTCTAGGGCATATTTCCTTCACACACGGCTAGTCAATTGTCTTTTCTGTGCTAGGCACCCCCCTCCCACATATATATAGGTGGGAGGGAGGGAGGAGCAGCCATAGGAGGCGCCCAAGTAGGAGGAATCACTTCCAGCACACATCGTCACCTCGCCCTTAACTAGTCTCTGTTTATTCTGCAACTCCTATTTCGAGATACTAATCTTAGAACTGGACTAGTATAAAATACACAGGGGCTACTATGAATACTAGTAAGGTACATATCAATAACATGTATATCAAATATACATTTGTTCACTTGGCCATCCTTCTTATCCGCCAAGTATTTGGGGCAGTTCATTTCCAGTGACCATTTCCTTTGCAGTAGAGGCTCTCAGTTTCAGGCTTGGCTCCAGCTTTGGGCTTCTTCATGGGAGCGGCAACTTGCTTGCCATTCTTCTTGAAGTTCCCTCTCTTTCCTTTGCCCTTTTTTGTTGAAACTAGTGGTCTTGTTAACCATCAACACTTGATGCTCTTTCTTGATTTCTACCATCGCTGATTTCAACATAGAGAAGAGCTCGGGAATCATTTTCGTGATCCCTTACATATTATAGTTCATCACGAAGTTCTAGTAGCTTGGTGATAGTGACTAGAGAACTTTGTCAATCACTATGTTATCTGGAAGATTAACTCCCACTTGATTCAAGCGATTGTAGTACCCAGACATTCTGAGCACATGCTCACTGGTTGAGCTATTCTCCTCCATCTTGTAGGCAAAGTACTTGTCAAAGGTCTCATACCTCTTGACACGGGCATGAGTCTAAAATACCAATTTCAGCTCTTGGAACATCTCATATGCTCCATGGCGTTCAAAAAAAATTTGAAGTCCCGGTTCTAAGCAGTAAAGCATGGCACACTAAACTATTAAGTAGTCATCAAATCGAGTTTGCCAAACATTCATAATGTCTACATATGCTCCTGCAATAGGTCTGTCACCTAGCGGTGCATCAAGGACATAATTCTTCTGTGCAGCAATGAGGATAATCCTCAGATCACAGACCCAGTCCGCATCATTGCTACTATCATCTTTCAACTTATTTTTCTCTAGGAACATATCAAAAATAAATGGGGAGCTACATCGTGAGCTATTGATCTACAATGTTAACATAATTTGCAAATACTATCAGGACTAACTTCATGATAAATTAAGTTCAATTAATCAAATTACTAATGAACCTCCACTTAAATAGACACCCCTCAAGTCATCTAAGTGATCCGTGATCCAAATCAACTAACCCATGTCCGATCATCACGTGAGATGGGGTAGTCATCAATGGTGAACATCTCTATGTTGATCATATCTACTATATGATTCACGTTCGACCTTTCGGTCTCTAGTGTTCCGAGGCCATGTATGTACATGCTAGGATCGTCAAGTTTAACCCAAGTATTCCACATGTGTAAAACTGTCTTACACTCGTTGTATGTGAATGTAGAGTCTATCACACCTGATCATCACGTGGTGTCTTGAAACGACAAACTGTAGCAACGGTGCATACTTAGGGAGAACACTTTTACCTTGAAATTTGGTGAAGGGATCATCTTATAATGCTACCGCCGTTCTGAGCAAAATAAGATGCACATAAGATAAACATCACATGCAATCAAAATATGTGACATGATATGGCCACCATCATCTTGTGCTTTTGATCTCCATCTCCAAAGCATCGTCATGATCTCCATCGTCACCGGCTCGACACCTTGATCTCCATCGTTGCGTCGTGGTCGTCTCGCCAACTATTGCTTCTAAAACTATTGCTAACTCATAGCAATAAAGTAAAGCAATTACATGGTGTTTGCATTTCATACAATAAAGAGACAACCATAAGGCTCTTGCCAGTTGCCAATAAATTTACAAAACATGATCATCTCATACAACAACGTATATCATATCATGTGTTGACCATATCACATCACAGCATGCCCTGCAAAAACAAGTTAGACGTCCTCTACTTTGTTGTTGCAAGTTTTACATGGCTGCTACGTGCTTCTAGCAAGAACCCTTCTTACCTGCGGCAAAAACCACAACGGCGATTCATCAATTTTGTTGGTTTAACCTTCTTCAAGGACCAGCCGCAGTCAAATTCGATTCAACTAAAGTAGGAGAAACAGACACCCGCCAGCCACCTTTAGGCAAAACAGGTTACATGTGTGTCGGTGGAACCGGTCTCATGTACGTGGACATGTACGGTTGGTCCGGGCCACTTTATCCCACAATACCGCCGAATCAAAATAAGACATTGGTGATAAGCAGTATGACTATCAGGGCCCACAACACTTTGTGTTCTACTCGTGCATATCATCTACGCGTAGACCTGGCTCATGATGCCAATGTTGGGAATCGTTGCATGGAAAACAAAAAATTTCTACTTACACGAAATGGTATATCCATGGAGATCCATAGCAACGAGGGGGGGGAGAGAGTGTGTCTACGTACCCTCATAGACCGTAAGCGCGTTTCACAATGCGGTTGATATAGTCGAACATCTTCGCGCTTCAACCGATCAAGTACCAAACGCACGGCACCTCTACGTTCTGCACACGTTCATTTCGGTGACGTCCCTCGCCTTATTGATCCAGCAGGACGTCGAGGTAGTAGATGAGTTCCGTCAGCATGAAGGCATGGTGACAGTGATGATGAAGTGATCTCCGCAGGGCTTCACCCTCCCACATATATATAGGTGGGAGGGAGGGAGGAGAAGCCATAGGAGGCGCTCAAGTAGGAGGAATCCTACTTGGAGTCCCTCCCAAGCCACGTGCCCCCTTGCCATATATAACCGAGGGGGAAGGAAAGATGGGGGGAGGGAAGGAAGTAGGAATACTAATCCGCACATTCATTGCCCTTCCCTCTTTCCTTCTCCACCTCATAGGGGTGGCCTCTATAGGGTTGCACTAGCCCCTTGTGGGCCGGTGTGTTCCCTCACTTGGCCCATAAGGCCCATATCTTTGTCGAGGGTGCCCGAAACTCCTTTTCGGTGACCCGATAAGTACCTGGTACCCTCTGAAACACTTCTGGTGTCCGAATACCATCGTCCTATATATCGATCTTTATCTCTCGACCATTCCAAGACTCCTCGTCATGTCCATGATCTCATCCGGGACTCCGAACAACATTCGGTCACCAAATCATATAACTCATATAGCACTATATCGTCAACGCACATTAAGCATGCGGCACTACGGGTTCGAGAACTATGTAGACATGAGTGATACACCTCTCTGGTCAATAACCAATAGCGGAATCTAGATGCGCATATTGTCTCCTACATATTCTACGAAGTTCATTATCGATCGAACTGTTATGAGAACTTTCCATGTCCATCAGTATGTTACTTGCCCGAGATTCGATTGTCGGTAGTCCAATCTCATTACCGGCAAGTCTCTTTACTCATTCCATAATACATCACCTCGTGACTAACACCTTAGTTGTTTCCTTGCAAGCTTATGATGTGTATTACCGAGAGACACTACTGGAATTTGCTAATTTGCCGTTTGCCAACTCTTTGTCGTCAGCTGGCGGACGGAAAAGAGAGGCTTTGCCATCAGCCACCAGAAAACAGACGGCAACGGAGGGCTTTGCCATCAGCACATCTTTACCGTCCACCAACGGACGGCAAAGAAGCTTTGTCGTCTACTAGCGGACGACAAAGAGTGTGGGTGGCGGGCGTATGGGGACGACCTAACGGCCATTTTCTTTGCCGTCTGCTGGCTGACAGCAAAACTTCATTACCGTCAGCTAGCAGACGGCAAAGAAAAGAGCTATTAGGTCATCCATTTCCCCTCGGCCCCACCCAACTAGGTATGTTCTTTGCTGTCTGCTAGCAGACGACAAATAACTGACCTACTAGCAAAAAAAGGGGCCGCGCCCACGGCCCCTCCCTCCTCTCTCTTGATCTCCTCTTCACCACCCGCGCCACCTCCCTCGACCGCCGCTCCCCCCCCCCGCCGCCCCATCCCATCACCCTGCCGCCACGCCGCCCTAGCCTGGCGCCCCGCCCCATCGCCCCGGCCCGGCTGGCCTCATCGCCCCGCCCCGCACCACCTCCGCCGTGGCGCCTGGCTCACCACCCTGCCCCGCACCACCCCCGCCGCGGCGCCCGGCTCACCGCCCCGCCCCGCGCCACCCCGCCGTGGCGCCCGGCCCGCCCCGGCTCACCGCCCCGCCCTGCACCACCCCCTGGCCCGCGGCGGCGCCCCGACCCCGCCGCCCCGGTGCCCGCTACCTCCTCCACCACCGCCGAGCCGCCCAAGGCTTGCCGCCCCGGCGGTGCCCCGCCCCCGCCGCCCAAGGTGATTTTTTACTGTTTTTTGTGATTAGGTTTAGGTTTTAGTGGTAGGATTAGGTTACTGCCAGATTTAGGTTTAGATAATTAGAAGAAGAAAATAATTGGAAAAAGAAGAATAAGAAGAAGAAGAGGAAAAAGGGAAAAAGGAATAGGGTTGCCGAGGGGATAGATGGTGGAGCCAGTGGGTCCTGCCTGTCCCGATGCCCATGTGGAGAACCCCCGCTCCAGTGCTGACCCGTCGACCGTGTGTCGCCATACCTGAGGAAAAAAGAGAAAGAAGAAGAAGAAAAAGAAAAAGACACCCCGGCCCACACCCTGACCCACACCCCGACACTACATCCACGTCCCACAAGTGATGCCGACGTCCGGTGTCCCAAAGCAACTGTTCTCGGTGTCCCTAAATAGCAAGTATCGTCAGTGCGAGGTACATGTGGCCATCGGTGTCGAAGACTACATCCACGTCCCACAAGTGACACAGGGGTCATGTGTTTAGTAGCAACAGTTCTCGGCGTCGATGGTGGTCGAACACCATTGCGAATTTGTCTGGGAGCCTTAGAGTTGACGATTGAAAGCTAAGTGTTAAAACTTGAAACACCCAAACTCACTCAAGTCGGTTTTGTTGCTTGAAATTTCAAAACTTGGCTTTAATCCTCATCGCAGAGGCTGCCAGACAAATTCGCCAAGGTGTTCGACCGTCATCGGCCACCAGAACTATTGTTGCGGGACGCCGGGTGCCGGCTTCACTTGTGGGATCTGGATCTAGTGTTTAACGTCGACCGCCTCATGTACCTTGCACCGATGGTAGTTGCTATTTAATTTACCCGGGGACGAGCGGGTTAGAGGGTTCCTCGATGTCGATGGTACCGTAAATAGCAAGTATCGTGAGTGCGAGATACGTGTGGTCGTCGGTGTCGAATACTTGCTATGTTACTCATCTTTCGATTTAAATAAGTAGTTATTTCGTCGCTGTGAGGGTCTAGTGTTCGATGAGCTCCACCCCTCCATTCGTTGGTGAGAACAAATGACATGTCCTCCTCCCCCCTTCATTTGCTCTGTTCCGTTCGTGCCGATGAAACTTGCTAGCTATAGGTGTCAATCATCAGTATGTGTCTCCCGTTTGAAAGGGTTACATCTATAAATATGCATGCATTTGCATATTTATAAACATGATTCTTTCAAATTGTCCAATGTTATCCATGGAAAGCCCGAGTATGTGTAGATTGGGTTCATTTTCCCAAATGCTCAGCTCCGGATACGATGCAGAATTTCGTCAGTGCCTCCCTGTTGTTCTCCGGGTACATATCCTCTCTGCTTATTGCTGAGACGTGTATCAGGAGAATAGCGGGGAGGTGCTGCCAAAATTTTGCGTCGGATCCGGAGCAGAGCATGGGAAAACGAAACCGATCTACAGATACTCGGGTGGGATTAGGACCTATCCTTACCTATTAGCATGTAGGTTGCATGGACGTAATAAAACCGACAAACTCCATTAACTGATGGATATGGTTTGCTTAATTAATTATGTATATATTTCTTGTGTGTCCAGTAGGAAGTCAATATGAGTGATCGTGCGTGGATGTACATCGGTTACACTAGTCAGTATGTTTGGACCAAGGAATGGTTAACAAAAACTAAGGGGTTTGTTAGAGCCGCATTTGAAAATGGCCAGAAATTAAGGTGGTGCCCCTGTGTCCGGTGCGACAACTATAATCAGAGGGAAGAGCTTCAAATGAGTAAACACCTTCAGAAGTTTGGTTTTACGCCTGGTTACACGGTCTGGACATTACATGGTGAGTCTGCCCAACGTGCCAGAGTCGAGGTGGTTCGTCGTTGCACTGACGAGCATGGTACCGGGACCGCAGACATGGTGCAAGACTTTGACGATGCTCGGGACTCGGACGAGGAGATGGAGGAATCTGCAAATGCCTTCACTGAAATGTTGGAGTCCTCAAAACATCCTCTCCACGAGCACACTAAGCTTTGTCAGCTGGATGCCATCTCACAAATAATGGCTTTGAAGGCTCAATTCAACTTGGGGAGAGAATGCTACGACGCGATGATGACAGTTTTCGGACGATTTCTACCCAAAAGCCATGTGCTACCTCCAAACCTGTACCAGTCAGACAAAATCGTCCGTGCTCTTAAGATGCCCTATGAGAAGATACATGCCTGTGAGAAAAGATGTGTCTTATTTAGGCTTCAGTATGAGGACTTGAACTATTGTCCCATTTGCAATTTTTCTAGGTATGTTGTGGTAGACAACGGTATGGGTGAGAAGACGCAGACCAAAATACCCGTTAATGTTCTTTGTTATGTGCCAATCATACCAAGACTTCAATGTGTTTTCATGGTCGAAGAGATGGCCAGACAGATGACATGGCACAAAACGGGCAAAAGAACCAAACTAGATGCAGAATGTGATGATGGTGCACACATCGGATGGTGAAGCATGGAAGCGCTTCGATGCATTACATAAGGAAAAAACGGCAGATCCAAGGCATCCTCGAGTCGCCGTCAGCATAGATGGGTTCAGTGTGTTTGGTCAGATGGCAGCCCCATACAACTGTTGGCCCGTGTTTGTCATTCCACTCAATCTCCCCCCCCCCGGGCAGATTATGCAAAGAAAGAACATTTTCCTGACGTTGATAATTCCAGGGCCCAACTATCCAGGGAAGAATATGAATGTGTACATGCAACCGCTTAAGGACGAATTGCAAGAAGCTTGGGATAATGGGTTCAAGACATACGACGCCTTTAGCAAAGAGAACTTCATAAAGCGTGCCTGGTACATGTACTCGACGCATGACTTGCCGACGTATGCGCTATTCGTTGGCTGGTGTGTGCATGGAAGGTTCCCGTGCCCCACATGCAAGGAAGCACTTGAGTTTCGTTGGATGACGACGGGGCACAAGTATAATTGCTTAGACTTGCATAGACAGTTTCTAGATCCTCGCCATAAGTTCAGGAAAGACAAGAAGAACTTCATGAAAGGTAAAGTTGTCAAACACTCTGCACCACCTGCGTTCACAGGCCAACAGGCGCTAGATCATTTAAGCGCTCTCGAGCCAGATCCAGAGCGTCCAGGGTATTTCAAGGGGTATAATAAGGAACACACCTGGACTCACAAGACATGCTTCTGGGATCTGCCTTACTTCAAAGACCTCCTTTGCCCACACAACATCGACGTGATGCACACTGAAAAGAATATCGCTGAAGCCATTTTTGGTACATTGTTCGGCACAGAGGGGAAATCAAAGGATAATACTAAGGCTAGAGACGATCAAGAGGAGCTCTGTGATAGACCGTTACAAAACTTGCAAGAATCGAAAGGAAAGCGGAACTGGAAGAAGCCAAAGGCATGGTTCAATCTTGGAAGGCTAGCTATGAAGTAAATTATTTTATGGGTGAAAATGCAGTTGATGTTCCCCGATGGGTATGCAGTAAATCTAAAGAGGGGAGTGAGTCTTGATAAATTGAAAGTATTTGGTCTAAAAAGTCATGATTGGCACATATGGATTGAGCGGATAATGCCGGTGATGTTGCGTGGCTTCATCCCTGAGGATGAATGGCTAGTACTGGCAGAGCTGAGCTATTTCTTCCATGTTCTTTGTGCGAAAGAACTATCACCTGGCCTCCTAGAACAAATGGAACAGTTGGCGCCGGAGTTGATTTGCAAGTTAAAGATGATCTTTCCGCCAAGCTTCTTTAATCCAATGCAACACTTGATTTTGCATCTCCCGACCGAGGCACGATTGGGGGGGCCGCACAAAATCGTTGGTGCTACTCAACTGAGAGGATGCAGAAGACGCTTCAAGCAAAATGTAAAAATAAACGTAGAATAGAAGCATCGATGGCCGAGGCATTCATCACCGAAGAGGCGTCAAACTTCATGACAGCACACTACGAAGCCAAAAATCGTCATTAGCATAATCCGAAGCCTCTGTACAATGCTGACGAGCCTAAAAAGGGTCAATCCAACCTCAGCCTATTCAAAGGGAATCTCGCACCATCCAGTGCTTGGAAACCAGTATTGTTGGAAGTTGAAGAATGGCGGACCATTTCGATGTATCTCTTTAACAACCTAACAGAAGTGTGGTCGTACATCAAGTAAGATCTCGTTACATTGTTTCACAACTTCTAATTTCTCTGAACTGCTCTTATTCCTGGATATTTGATGCAGTCGATACGTCGCCATATTCTCGTATGGAGCGGTGATCCAAAAGGATTCCGTCGAAGAGTATGAGCTTCTGGCAAAGCAAGGAGGCGAATATCCCGGTTTCATCTCTTGGTTCAAAAAACGGTAATTTCCATTAGACCCTTTCATTTCTTTGGCTAATTTGCGACTAGTGCAACAATCCTTTTGTATTAAACTTGTAGGCTAATTCAGAGATTATGGATGCCGAATTGAGACAAGTAGCTAATGGTTTTGACTATAAGGTACGTTCATTTGACAATTACGACATCAATGGGTATCGCTTTCATACCTATGGCAAAGAGCTATCTATGGACGACCGAAAGTCTACAAATTGTTGTGTCTCTGCTATCAGCGAAGGAGGTGTCGAGTATTATGGAAGAGTTGAAGCAATTTATGAACTTCAATTCTATGGCGAAAACCCACCAAATGTCATAGTCTTCAGATGTTATTGGTTCCAGCCCAGGGAGACTAGAAGGACTCATGAACATATAGGGCTAGTCGAAATCAAACAAAGCACCCATTTGGATGTTCCCGATGTCTATATTACGGTTCAATAGGCAACCCAAGTTTTCTATCTACCGTGGGCATGTCAAAGTGATCCAAATCTCAGTGGTTGGGATGTCGTTTATGAAGTGCCACCATGTGTTAGACCACCTCCCCCCAATGAAGAGGATTATGAACGTCACATTAACCAAGACACATATGACGAAGGAGAATTCTTCCAAGAAACACGTCTTGCCAAAAAAATTCAAGAAATGCTCTACTCCACCCAGAACATTGAAGTAGACAACGATAGTGAATCTGACCCTGAGCCGGAACAAGAAGAGACAGAAGAAGAAGTTAGTGTTGTAGATGATCTGTCAATTCTTGAACGATTACGTAAAGGTGGCCTTCCACATAATGATGCATTTATTAATGATCATGATAAGGACATCATTACCGATAGTGATGATGATGATTGTTAGGACCCCGACTCGATGTCACATCGATCTAGCCGGTAACACCTCATATCACTTTGCGGCCTCACGCACGGTATCCCCACGGGTGTCGCCTTTACCTTTGCCCGGGACAGTTTGCGCCTTTTGGCTCACGTATATGATAGTGTCGCTAGCATCCATATGATAAGGAGCCCGGGCTGACATGACTAGTCGTAAACCTAAAGTGGCACAGACTTACAGGGACAGGCATCCATGACCCAGCTTCGAACGTGTCGGTCATCAGCAAGTGGGTCCGGGCTGTAGCACTGGGCTAGCAGGACTCTGGTAAACTGGGCTGTAGCGGGCTAACAGGACTCCGGTACTCAAAGCGTGACATTTCCCCGAAGGGACAGACACAGGAACGAAGAAGGACACATGTCGGCCAGCCTAAGTGTTCCCGAGCAGTAGCAAGCTACCATGGCTCAGTGGTAACACCAGGAGACATTTCCCGGTAAGAGAGGCTACTAAAGATAAACAACTAGATAGTCAGATCCCACACATACCAAGCATTTCAATCATACACACAATATGCTCGATATGCGCAAATACAACAAGGCATCACAACATGACTCTACGACACAAGTACTTTATTTAAGGCTCGGAGAGCCATTCATAACATACACAAAGGTACGGGTCACACGACCCAGCATTCAAGTCATACAGTCATACAAACCAGCAGCGGAAGTAACTTGTCTGAGTACAGACAACTAGTAAAATAAAAGAGGCTTGGAAAGCCTAGCTATACTACGTGGTCCTTCACAAGCTCAGGATCACCACCTGGGCCTTGGCCTACTCATTGATGTCAACGTCTACGTAGAACCCATCAGAAGGGGTTGCAGCGTCTTCTGTAAAAAATGTAAATTATAGCAACATGAGTACAAAGGTACTCAGCAAGACTTACATCAGATCCTACATACATGCATATTATCAAGAAGGGTTGGTGGGTTATTGCAGCAAGCCAGCTTTGACTCTTGGCTAGGCTAACCTACGAGACTCCAACTTGAAATGGTTTTGCGCACACGAGTCCACTACTCTCCACTTCAATACACTACCGAGGATCCACCTCCGTCTTCCTACGGAAGAGCCATCCTCGGCACTCACACTTATCTTGAGGCTTTTAGTAGTTTCCATTTACTTGTCTATGAACTGTATAGGCAACCAAGTAGTCCTTTACCGCGGACGCGGCTATTCGAATAGATCATGATAACCCTGCAGGGGTGTACTTCTTCATACACGCTCTCACCACTTACCGTCGTTTACACGACATGTACTCGGCAACCTTCAAGCGGAAGCCCAACGTGGGTGTCGGCCACGACCTACCTAATCACCTAAGCCTCCAGTCCAGGTTTATCGCCTATCCAGGTTCCATCCGCAGGGAGTCCGGCCGAGGTTTCCCATACGGCCCCGAACGATGTGAACAGGGTTCCCGAGATACCTAACGGGTAGTCGGTACACCCGGCCACGTACCTACCGCATCACAGCCCACCCCTACGGTCAGCGCTGTCCACGGCCTCCAGTAGGCTACAAACACCAGAAACTACTTGCAACTCCTGGACGGAGAACTAGGGTGAATAAGAAGCCGAGAGGGTCCATTGGTTTCGGGCCCAATGCATGGTAGTAGCTGATTCTTAAATCACACATACAGATCTCAGTGCTTAAGGTCGGCTTCAATGAAACAACCCACCATGTACTCCTACATGGCCTCTCATCGATACCTTTACCAAATCGTGTTCACCACACCACTCTCATTACCGACATAATCATTTCACTCTAGCCCATCACCCAGATGAACCAGACCTGACACGACTCTAAGCATAGCAGGCATAGCAAGGTAGGAACAACACATACATATGGCTCAATCAACTCCTACACATGCTAGTGGGTTTCATCTAGTTACTGTGGCGATGACAGGTCATGCATAGGAAGTGGGTTCAACTACCGTAGCACACAGCAGTTTGAAACGCGTTGTCTTAATGCAGTAAAAGAGAGCAGGAGCGAGAACATGGGATTGTATCGATATGATCAAATGGTTGGTTGCTTGCCTGATGGTTCGATGCACTGATACGGTTCTTCGTTAGGGTAATCACGATACTCCTCGGAGGCAGATCCTGCCGCAAAGAACACCGATACACAACCATCACCAAACAATGTGCAACAATATGATGCATGCATGAAACATAGCAATATGAGTGTGTTGGGCTAATGCAACTAAGACCAGAAGGGTTTGAACCAATTTGAATCAAGGATTCAAATTTCAAACTCAAACATGGCTCTTTAAAGTATTTTTCCTTGTTCTGCATTAAACATCAAGTTAACTTGTTTAATCATGCATGAAAATAGTACAGATGGATAGATTGGATTTTTCTGATCATTTTTCATATATAATTTGTCTGATTTGGAGTTACAGAATAAAAGTTATGAATTTTTGAAGTTTAAATTGTATTCTGGAATTTCCTATATTAGAATAATTCCAGAAAATCAGTTATTGCGTCAGCCTGACGTCAGTGTGACGTCAGCAGGTCAACGGAACACGTCCGGGTCAAACCTGACAGTGGGTCCCGCATGTCAGGGTGATTAAATTAATTAAAGTTTAATTAAAACTAAATCTGTTTAATTAACAGGGCTGGGCCCCACCTGTCATTGACTCAAGGGAGTCAACCAGGGCCCACCCGTGGTCAAACCCGGGTCGGCTGCACCGGCGTTTAGCCGCCGGCGAGCCCGACGCGCCGGCGGAAGTGGTTTTGGCTGTTTCGGCCACCAAATGGGTCGCGGAGACCACCGGAGTGGAGCTGAGGACGAGCCGCAGCTCTTGGTGGAGTCCGTTGGGGTCGGGGTGGCCGGAGTTGGCGCCGGCGACGACTTTGGCGGCCACCGGGGTTCGGCCGAAGACGAACTTGACGCTAGAGGGGTCGGTGAGGCTCGGGGAGTAGCTAGCTAGGTGCTACGGGACACGGTGAGTATGATGGACACCGTGGAGTGACCGGAGGATGACCGGGAGCACGTCGGCGACGAGCTCCACGACGGTGGGTGCGGTTGAGCTCCGGGAGGTCGCTACATGGCTCGGGAGCAAGAACGGAAGGGAGGGGGAGATGGCTAAGCTCACAGTGAGTGCGACGAAGCTCTTGGTGTGGCCGGAGATGGACTGGAGCGACGACGGCGTTGAAGGGGATCTCCGGCGACGGCGGTTCGGGCGAGGTCGTTGCGGTGGACTCGGGCGTTGCAAGCGCTCGGGGCTCGGCTTGCTCGATGGAGTGGACAGCGGCGGAGCTCCTGGACACGGTGAGAGGACGCACGGGCGGCGGGGAGCACGGCTACGACGAAGGCACGGCGATGGTGTCGTCGGTCATGGCGGGGCAGCGCGAGGGGGAGGAGCTGGAGAGGAGAGGGGGTGTCTGGGGGGTTCGGGGGAGCGAGGGAGGCCGGTCCACGACGTCACCGGGCGCGGGGAGCGGCGAGGCGGCGAGCAGGTGCGTGGCGCGCGCTGCGGTCGCCGTCGGGCACCTGCCTGCCTGCCTGGCCGGCAAGCAGCTCGCTGGAGCGGCGCTGGGCTGGGCCGGCAGGTGAGCCGGGAGCAGGCGCTAGGTAAGCTTTTGCCATTTCTTTCTGTTTTCTGTTTTTTTAATACTTCTGCAACTTTGTTGAATTAAATAAAATACTTAGGCTACTCCTAAAATCACCAAACTACTCCTGGTCCATAGTTGGATTATTTCCAACATGAAACATTTTAGTTTGGAGATATTTGAGCATTTAAATATTTTATATAATTTTAAATGCCCAAATTCAAATATTTATGATTTAATTCAAAAACCCTAAGCTGGCCTAGGAAAATGTGCACCACTTTTGGCAGAGGTTCTGAACCCAGAAAAAAATGATGGGCATTTTAGAAGGGCATTTCAGGTTCATTGAAAAAGTTTTTAGTAAACCCTAGTTGGTTTCAGAGAGGACTGGGGGTTCTGTCATCCCCATTTCAGGTTTCTGATGAAAGAGTAAACATGATGCAACACTCTAATGCATGGCTAACTAGGGTGTGACAACTCACCCCCACTCAAAAGAATCTCGTCCCGAGATTTGGGTTCCTCCGGAAAGAAGGCGGGATACTCAAGTCGAAGATGATCCTCCCTTTCCCAAGTTGCTTCATCCTCAGAATGGTGCGACCATTGTACTTTGAGAAACTTGATATTATGACGTCGAGTGGTACGCTCGGCCTGATCGAGGATACGAATGGGGTACTCTCGATATGTAAGATTATCTTGGAGATCAAGCGTTTCGTGGTCCACTCCACGGATAGGATCCGAGAAGCAACGCCTGAGTTGAGAAACGTGGAAGACATCATGGACTCTAGAGAGATGCGGAGGTAGTTCCAACTGGTAGGCAACTTCTCCTCGTTTGGCGAGAATGCGAAAAGGTCCAATGTAACGAGGAGCCAATTTGCCTTTGATACCGAAACGATGGGTTCCCTTCAGAGGGGTAACCCGAAGATAAGCCTTCTCGTCAACCTCGAAAGTCATAGCCTTATGTTTTCGATCATATTGACTCTTTTGACGAGATTGGGCTGTTTTCAACTTTTCACGAACGATGCGAACTTGTTCTTCTGCTTCCTGAATCATATCCGGGCCAAAGAATTGTCTTTCCCCGGTCTCTGACCAGTTAAGGGGTGTTCGACACCGTCGTCCATAGAGAACTTCAAAAGGGGCTTTACCCAAGCTAGATTGATAACTGTTGTTGTAAGCGAATTCGGCAAATGGAAGGCACTTCTCCCAATCCATTCCGAATGAGATAACAGAGGCTCGAAGCATGTCTTCTAGGATCTGGTTGACGCGTTCCACTTGACCACTCGACTGAGGGTGGAAAGCGGTGCTAAAGGACAGACGGGTTCCCATAGCATTTTGGAAACTTTCCCAAAATCGAGAGGTGAAAATACTTCCTCGATCCGAGTTAATTTCCAAAGGAACACCATGGAGAGACACTATTTGGGAGATGTATAGGTCTGTCAGCTGACTAGCGGTTATACTCTCACGAACAGGTAGGAAATGGGCTACTTTGGAAAGACGATCAACAACGACGAAGATAGCATTATTCCCTCTTTTGGTCCTGGGAAAACCGGTAATGAAGTCCATACCAATTTTATCCCATTTCCATTCAGGAATAGCTAAAGGTTGAAAGGTGCCAGCAGGCCGTTGATGCTCTGCTTTTACACGACGATAGACGTCGCAATTAGCAATATACTGAGCAATTTCTCTCTTCATCCTAATCCACCAGAACCTCTGGTGTAGGTCCTGATACATCTTAGTACTACCGGGATGAATGGTGAGAGGAGATTCATGAGCCTCCTTAAGGATCAATCGCCTCAGGTTTCGCACTTTGGGAACCACTAGTCGATTCCCGAAGTATACGACCCCTTGATCATTAATGGAGAAACAATTCGCAATTCCTTTCTTGATGTTTCTCTTGATGCGGGAGATTCCCGGATCTACCTTCTGTGCTTTGACGATCTGGTCCGTAAGGGTAGGTTTCGCCACCAAGGTGGAAAGAAAACCTTGAGGAACAATGTGAAGGTTAAGCTTCCGAAATTTCTCATGGAGAAGCGGTTGACTTTGTTGTAACATTACGTTGTTACAATAGGATTTACGACTTAGCACATCAGCCATGACGTTGGATTTTCCTGGGGTGTAAGTTATTCCTAAGTCGAAATCTGTGATCAACTCAACCCAACGTCTTTGCCTGATATTCAAATCCGGTTGGGTGAAAATGTACTTCAGACTTTGGTGATCAGTGAATATTTCGCAACGGTTACCGAGGAGGTAATGTCGCCAGGTCTTAAGTGCATAGACTACGGCTGCAAGCTCTAGATCATGAGTAGGATAATTCTCCTCATGTGGGTGCAATTGCCGTGAAGCGTAAGCAATTACATGTCGATCTTGCATGAGAATACAGCCTAGTCCTTGTCGCGAGGCCTCGCAGTAGATAACAAAGTCCTTGGAGAAGTCTGGCGGTACCAGAACGGGAGCAGAGGTCAGACGTCTTTTCAGTTCCTGAAAGCTGTGCTCACATTGTGGAGTCCATTCAAACTTTTTATCTTTCTTGAGGAGTTCGGTTAGAGGTTTAGCAACTTTGGAGAAGTTCTCGACAAAGCGACGACAATAGCTCGCTAAGCCCAGAAAACTCCGAACTTGTTTGACCGATTCAGGTGGAGTCCAATTAAGGACGGCTTGAACTCGCTCAGGGTTAACAGCAATACCTTTACCAGATATTACATGACCCAGATAGGTCACTTCTGACAACCAAAATTCACATTTGGAAAGCTTGGCATAAAGGCGGTGCTCTCGAAGTTTCTTCAACACTAGCCTTAGATGTTCGGCATGTTCTTCCTCGTTCTTGGAGTAGATGAGTATATCATCGAGATAAACTACGACGAATTTATCCAAATACTCCATGAAGATTGAGTTCATTAACCGAGAAAAGGTGGCTGGAGCGTTGGTTAAACCGAAGGACATGACGGTGTACTCGTATTGGCCATAACGAGTAACAAAGGCCGTTTTAGGAATGTCCCCGTTTCTGATTTTTATTTGATGGTAGCCCAACCTCAAATCCATCTTGGAGAAGACTGAGGATCCAGCGAGCTGATCATACAGGTCGTTGATCCTAGGGAGCGGATATTTGTTCTTGATTGTGACCAAATTGACCGGTCGGTAATCTACAACCATCCGGTCCGTACCATCCTTCTTCTTGACGAAGAGGACGGGGCAAGCCCACAGAGATGAACTAGGTAGGATGAAACCCTTTTTCAAGGACTCATCGAGTTGTTTCTTAAGCCCGGCTAGTTCTAGTGGTGACATCTTATAGGGTCTTCTAGCAATCGGAACGGTTCCTGGAATGAGGTCTATTACGAACTCAACATCCCTGTCAGGTGGAACACCTGGCAATTCCTCTGGGAAGACATCCGGGAAGTCACGGACTACCGGAACGTCCTCAAGGTCTGGCAAAGGGCTGGCGTTAAGAGAATATAATTGTTGCTTGGCTAATCGGGTCAAGACATTGACTATCTTCCCCGAAGGATGAGTGAGTTGCACAGTCCTAGAGAAGCAATCAATTTTGGCATGATGAGCTGACATCCAGTCCATACCCAAAATGATATTAATATCTGAAAATTTGAGAGCTATTAAGGATGCAAGGAAAACAAGTCTGTCGACTTGGATTTCATTTCCATAACTTACCCTGGAGGTCTGCCATCTAGAACCAGGAGTAGAAATTTCCATAGTGGATGGCATGTCACAAAATGCGGTGTTATGCAAACGAGCATAGTTCTCGGATATAAATGAATGAGAGGCTCCTGTATCGAAAAGAACAGATGCCGGGTGGCAATTAACAAGGAGCGTACCGAGAACGACGTTGGGATCCTCTTGAGCTTCTTCGGCAGAGATACAGTTGACATGGCCACGTGTAGCGGTGGCCGGCTTGGCGTGGAACACTTTCCCTGTCGACTTGCCACGGCCAACAGCTTTAGCAGATTGGTTGGGGTTGGTCTGGGGACACTCACGCATATCGTGGCCAGATTCCCCACACTTGAAACAAGTCACGGAACTGGTACGTGGAGGAGCATTGTTGGTTGGACCCCCATAGGGCTTGGCTGGTGCAGACTGTTGAACGGGGCGAGGCGTCTGGAAGGATGGCCTCGGTGTGAACCTGGGTGGTAGGGCGGTGTTGGGCACCCACACGCGGCGCTTCTGAGGACCAGCACCGGATGAGGAACCCATGTCACGGCCATGTTTGCGTGTTGCGTCATAATCAGTCTGACCAGTCTCAGCACTGATGGCCTTGTTAACAAGTTTCTGAAAAGATGTGCACTCATGCAGACGGAGGTCGCGGCGAAGCTCAGGACTAAGTCCCTTACGGAACCTTGCTTGCTTCTTGGCATCAGTAGAAACTTCCTCAGTTGCATATCATGCGAGGTTACCGAACTCCCTGCTGTAAGCATCCACAGAGAGTCGGCCCTGAGTGAAACTGCAAAATTCCTCACGTTTACGATCCATGAGACCCTCCGGAATGTGATGTTCACGGAAAGCCTCGCTGAATTCAGCCCAAGTAGTGACATGGCTCGCTGGGCGCATAGCTCCATAATTCTCCCACCATAGACTGGCGGGGCCTTCAAGATGATATGCAGCAAAGGTGACCTTGTCAGCCTCAGCTACTAGCACGGAACGCAGCTTGTGAGAGATACTGCGAAGCCAATCATCAG
Organism: Triticum aestivum; assembly: GCF_018294505.1. Classification (NCBI taxonomy): domain Eukaryota; kingdom Viridiplantae; phylum Streptophyta; class Magnoliopsida; order Poales; family Poaceae; genus Triticum; species Triticum aestivum. The sequence continues at coordinate 697,024,403 of NC_057810.1, read as the reverse complement.
CGTCGAGAGGCTCGACGGAGTGGTGGAACGTGGGTGGATGTAACTTGATAAAATCACTGAGTGACACCACGTTAGTCCTCTGATGGTGTGCCGTGTTCTGTTCAATACGCTCCAACAAACGGTTGGTCTCCCGCTTGTTTCTTTCGGCTTCCATCATAACCTCAGCTAGGGAAGGAGGATGAGGCAGATTTGCATTCCTGGCTTCGCTGCCTTCGGCCTGCTCTTGGGGAGCAGGGTTAGTGCGCGTGTTGACCATCCTAGGTAAACAAGACAATGATTTAGTCAGGATGATAAAATTTCGACATAGGATACAGAATGTAAGGAATAACTCGGAATGCAAGATGATCATCCGTATGACATGGTAGATACAGAAACTGCTTCTTTATTCCATCGTCATACACACCATACAGGATTTAGTACAAGACCAAACAAGGTACTATTACGGTGGAAAGAGGATTACATCTCAACGGAGGCATTCCAAGCTCCTATACATTATTTTTCTACACCTCCGGAAGGCGATACAAACTAGGTCATATCACACGAGTCACGCAGGACGATAGACGACACAGCTAACACGAACTAGTGATACTACCACCAACTCAGACCGATCCGTAGTAGTCTTCATAGAAGTCACCTCCATAGCCTGGAAGCTCAACATGATCATCCGGAAACAGACGATCTCGCGGAGCTTGTGGACCATAGGGGCTAGGATGAGGTCTTGGACCAACAGACGGTGGCCTGCGGGGACCGCGAGGTGGGGTGATGCCTCCTACATCACGCCAACCCATCACGTCTGGCAAAGCAGATCTCACAGGATAGAGATCGCGCATATCCGAATATCCAGCTTGCACCGCCCGTGCAAACCGAGTCAATGTGGCCCAGTGGTCAGCACAGGTATTGAAGAGCTCTAACCTCAAGGCCCGATTTTCACGGTCCTTATCCTCGAGCATCTCAGCAGTGGTGCGAGTCCGTGAATCCTCCTGGTGGGGTCAGCATAGATAGCCTGGAGATACCCTTGTGCTCCCGGAAGTGATCCTGGCATATACCGGAAATCAGAGTCCCGAAATAGACCAGATCTGACTCGCATGATGGTCATCATAGAGTAGGCGGCGTCCTGCACAGCCATCTCAATAGTAACCCCGAGTCCATAGGAGCAGTGAAGGGGCTCGGTGGACCCAGGATAAGATGGAAATATTCTGACAGTGTAGAGATACTGGCTTTGATTAAAGTCTCGGAATTGCTCTTCGACCGTGTACTCAGGATACCAACGGTATCCAGCCTCAGTCAATACCCTGACCAACATGGCAGTATGGCCGGGTACATCTAGGCATCGAGTCAGGCGAACCACTTGATTGAGGTCGCGAGTGGCCATCTGAAAGCACAATCATAATGCAAAGGCATTAGAATTTCTAGCAAAATTTCGGCAGCATAACAGCTGTAAATGCTCAAGAAGGATTTTGAGACATTTGACAAAGGATTTCATACACACTCAACATCATCATATCACGTTCTGAGTCCATCCTAGCAACATAATGTGGTAGTAGAACTAAACTAGGCTTGTATCCATCAAACCTATAAGGTACTACTGATTAGTAACACGTGATCCTGATAGAGAGAATAGATCCTAATTCCTTAACCCCCGGTGCAAGGATAGACTGACTCAGATCAGAATGTCATAAGATAAAGGAGTAAAAAGAGCCTTACGTTCCAACCCACAAACAATTCCCCTACATATAACTAAAGAATTTCTAGACTCAACATCGACCAGTTTGGCTTGGAGAACCTACAGGCAGTCCGGCTCTGATGCCAACGCTGTCGGGAGCCCGACTCGATGTCACATCGATCTAGCCGGTAACACCTCATATCACTTTACGGCCTCACGCACGGTATCCCCACGGGTGTCACCTTTACCTTTGCCCGGGACCGTTTGCGCCTTTTGGCTCACGTATATGATAGTGTCGCTAGCATCCATATGATAAGGAGCCCGGGCTGACATGACTAGTCGTAAACCCAAAGTGGCACAGACTTACAGGGACAGGCATCCATGACCCAGCTTCGAACGTGTCGGTCATCAGCAAGTGGGTCCGGGCTGTAGCACTGGGCTAGCAGGACTCCGGTAAACCGGGCTGTAGCGGGCTAACAGGACTCCGGTACTCAATGCGTGACATTTCCCCGAAGGGACAGACACAGGAACGAAGAAGGACACATGCCGGCCAGCCTAAGTGTTCCCGAGCAGTAGCAAGCTACCATGGCTCAGTGGTAACACCAGGAGACATTTCCCGGTAAGAGAGGCTACTAAAGATAAACAACTAGATAGTCAGATCCCACACATACCAAGCATTTCAATCATACACACAATATGCTCGATATGTGCAAATACAACAAGGCATCACAACATGACTCTACAACACAAGTACTTTATTTAAGGCTCAGAGATCCATTCATAACATACACAAAGGTACGGGTCACACGACCCAGTATTCAAGTCATACAGTCATACAAACCAGCAACGGAAGTAACTTGTCTGAGTACAGACAACTAGTAAAATAAAAGAGGCTTGGAAAGCCTAGCTATACTACGTGGTCCTTCACAAGCTCAGGATCACCACCTGGGCCTTGGCCTACTCATTGATGTCAACGTCTACGTAGAACCCATCAGAAGGGGTTGCAGCGTCTTCTGTAAAAAATGTAAATTATAGCAACATGAGTACAAAGGTACTCAGCAAGACTTACATCAGATCCTACATACATGCATATTATCAAGAAGGGTTGGTGGGTTATTGCAGCAAGCCAGCTTTGACTCTTGGCTAGGCTAACCTACGAGACTCCAACTTGAAATGGTTTTGCGCACACGAGTCCACTACTCTCCACTTCAATACACTACCGAGGATCCACCTCCGTCTTCCTACGGAAGAGCCATCCTCGGCACTCACACTTATCTTGAGGCTTTTAGTAGTTTCCATTTACTTGTCTATGAACTGTATAGGCAACCAAGTAGTCCTTTACCGCGGACGCGGCTATTCGAATAGATCATGATAACCCTGCAGGGGTGTACTTCTTCATACACGCTCTCACCACTTACCGTCGTTTACACGACATGTACTCGGCAACCTTCAAGCGGAAGCCCAGCGTGGGTGTCGGCCACGACCTACCTAATCACCTAAGCCTCCAGTCTAGGTTTATCGCCTATCCAGGTTCCATCCGCAGGGAGTCCGGCCGAGGTTTCCCATACGGCCCCGAACGATGTGAACAGGGTTCCCGAGATACCTAACGGGTATTCGGTACACCCGGCCACGTACCTACCGCATCACAGCCCACCCCTACGGTCAGCGCTGTCCACGGCCTCCAGTAGGCTACAAACACCAGAAACTACTTGCAACTCCTGGACGGAGAACTAGGGTGAATAAGAAGCCGAGAGGGTCCATTGGTTTCGGGCCCAATGCATGGTAGTAGCTGATTCTTAAATCACACATACAGATCTCAGTGCTTAAGGTTGGCTTCAATGAAACAACCCACCATGTACTCCTACATGGCCTCTCATCGATACCTTTACCAAATCGTGTTCACCACACCACTCTCATTACCGACATAATCATTTCACTCTAGCCCATCACCCAGATGAACCAGACCTGACACGACTCTAAGCATAGCAGGCATAGCAAGGTAGGAACAACACATACATATGGCTCAATCAACTCCTACACATGCTAGTGGGTTTCATCTAGTTACTGTGGCAATGACAGGTCATGCAGAGGAAGTGGGTTCAACTACCGTAGCACACAGCAGTTTGAAACGCGTTGTCTTAATGCAGTAAAAGAGAGCAGGAGCGAGAACATGGGATTGTATCGATATGATCAAATGGTTGGTTGCTTGCCTGATGGTTCGATGCACTGATACGGTTCTTCGTTAGGGTAATCACGATACTCCTCGGAGGCAGATCCTGCCGCAAAGAACACCGATACACAACCATCACCAAACAATGTGCAACAATATGATGCATGCATGAAACATAGCAATATGAGTGTGTTGGGCTAATGCAACTAAGACCAGAAGGGTTTGAACCAATTTGAATCAAGGATTCAAATTTCAAACTCAAACATGGCTCTTTAAAGTATTTTTCCTTGTTCTGCATTAAACATCAAGTTAACTTGTTTAATCATGCATGAAAATAGTACAGATGGATAGATTGGATTTTTCTGATCATTTTTCATATATAATTTGTCTGATTTGGAGTTACAGAATAAAAGTTATGAATTTTTGAAGTTTAAATTGTATTCTGGAATTTCCTATATTAGAATAATTCCAGAAAATCAGTTATTGCGTCAGCCTGACGTCAGTGTGACGTCAGCAGGTCAACGGAACACGTCCGGGTCAAACCTGACAGTGGGTCCCGCATGTCAGGGTGATTAAATTAATTAAAGTTTAATTAAAACTAAATCTGTTTAATTAACAGGGCTGGGCCCCACCTGTCATTGACTCAGGGGAGTCAACCAGGGCCCACCCGTGGTCAAACCCGGGTCGGCTGCACCGGCGTTTAGCCGCCGGCGAGCCCGACGCGCCGGCGGAAGTGGTTTTGGCTGTTTCGGCCACCAAATGGGTCGCGGAGACCACCGGAGTGGAGCTGAGGACGAGCCGCAGCTCTTGGTGGAGTCCGTTGGGGTCGGGGTGGCCGGAGTTGGCGCCGGCGATGACTTTGGCGGCCACCGGGGTTCGGCCGAAGACGAACTTGACGCTAGAGGGGTCGGTGAGGCTCGGGGAGTAGCTAGCTAGGTGCTACGGGACACGGTGAGTATGATGGACACCGTGGAGTGACCGGAGGATGACCGGGAGCACGTCGGCGACGAGCTCCACGGCGGTGGGTGCGGTTGAGCTCCGAGAGGTCGCTACACGGCTCGGGAGCAAGAACGGAAGGGAGGGGGAGATGGCTAAGTTCACAGTGAGTGCGACGAAGCTCTTGGTGTGGCCGGAGATGGACCGGAGCGACGACGGCGTTGAAGGGGATCTCCGGCGACGGCGGTTCGGGCGAGGTCGTTGTGGTGGAATCGGGCGTTGCGAGCGCTCGGGGCTCGGCTTGCTCGATGGAGTGGACAGCGGCGGAGCTCCTGGACACGGTGAGAGGACGCACGGGCGGCGGGGAGCACGGCTACGACGAAGGCACGGCGATGGTGGCGTCGGTCATGGCAGGGGAGCGCGAGGGGGAGGAGCTGGAGAGGAGAGGGGGTGTCTGGGGGGTTTAGGGGAGCGAGGGAGGCCGGTCCACGACGTCACCGGGCGCGGGGAGCGGCGAGGCGGCGAGCAGGTGCGTGGCGCACGCTGCGGTCGCCGTCGGGCACCTGCCTGCCTGCCTGGCCGGCAAGCAGCTCGCTGGAGCGGCGCTGGGCTGGGCCGGCAGGTGGGCCGGGAGCAGGCGCTAGGTAAGCCTTTTCCATTTCTTTCTGTTTTCTGTTTTTTTAATACTTCTGCAACTTTGTTGAATTAAATAAAATACTTAGGCTACTCCTAAAATCACCAAACTACTCCTGGTCCATAGTTGGATTATTTCCAACATGAAACATTTTAGTTTGGAGATATTTGAGCATTTAAATATTTTATATAATTTTAAATGCCCAAATTCAAATATTTATGATTTAATTCAAAAACCCTAAGCTGGCCTAGGAAAATGTGCACCACTTTTGGCAGAGGTTCTGAACCCAGACAAAAATGATGGGCATTTTAGAAGGGCATTTCAGGTTCATTGAAAAAGTTTTTAGTAAACCCTAGTTGGTTTCAGAGAGGACTAGGGGTTCTGTCATCCCCATTTCAGGTTTCTGATGAAAGAGTAAACATGATGCAACACTCTAATGCATGGCTAACTAGGGTGTGACAATGATGCATTTATTAATGATGATGATGAGCACGTCATTACAGATAGTGATTATTAGGTATTCAAATTTTTATGTTGTACTTTGTATGATTTATGTAGTTGGTATGTATAATTTTCTTACTTTGTATGATTGTTTCTTATACATAGTGCCATGGTCTTGATGCCCATCCCTGTCGGCCCTCACCCGCTTTATGATTCGGATGTGATAAATTCTCTTTCATAACTATTTGTTGCATTTCGCATTTATGACAATTATGGCCATCAAGTTGACATAGAGATATTTTAATCTAGGAGGTATGTGAACCGGAATTTGAAACCGACTCTCTTGTCGAGAAGTTAAATTTAGTTGAAAAATAAAATGAGTATTTGAAAGAAAAAATTAAAAGAATTGAAGAAGAGAAGATGACATTGGACTTGTATGTTGTCGATGTCATCGATGATCACAAGATGAAGATGAATGCAATGCGTTTGAAGATGGATGCAATGCGCCTGAAGCTTAAGAAGATTGGAAAATATACCATCGATAATGAGGCTTGGTAACATTATGCCGTTGGATCAATTGTTACCTTAGTTGCGATCTTCATCAAAAAAATTGTGATGAGGGTAAGTTTTCTCTAATGTTTTGCTTTGCAAATGGATACTTAGCTTATTTTTCTCCTAGATGGCATAAATACCTAAGTTAGATAAAAATGAGCTATACTTAGCTTATTCAGTTCATTTATGACATACTTACCATACTTAGGTCAAAAATGGCATGATAATCTTTGTTACCTCCAAAATGATATAGACTTAGCTTAATTTCCTCAAAAATGACATAATAACCTTACTAAGCTCCAAAATGACCTATTTATCTAGCTTAGCTCTAAAATGACCTACACTTAGCATTTTTACCTAGCTTAGCAATAAAATGGCATTTTTACTTACCTTAGTTAGAAGAAGAAGATAAAGAAGAGGAGAGAAGAAAAAAATATTCTTCTTCTTCTTCTTCTAACTAGTCTTCTTCTTCTTCTTCTTCTTCTAACTTTCATCTTTCCCAGTTTGCAGATTTGCTTTACACGAGGAAGGCTTGGATTCATGGAGTGTACTATTCTTCTAGTGCTTCCTTGTTGTTTATGAAAACTTGTTTGGATATGTATGTCTATATGGATATGTTGTTGGAAACTTGTTTGTGGTTATGTATATATGGATATGTTGGACTTTGTTGAACTATTTTGTTGGATTTGATGAAATATGTTGTTGGACATGTTGTTGGATATGTTGGATAAGTATGCATGTATATCTGTGCTTGAAACCATGTCTAATTAATTGCATTAAAATAAAATCAGGGGATGTATAGCCTCTTTGCCGTCTGCTAGCGGACGACAAAGAGCTTTGACGTCCGCTAGCAGACGGCAAAGAGGACACGTGGTAGTCACCTGTGCAAACTGGGAATACTAGCTGCCTATTTGGTCATTTTGTCGTCTGCAAGTAGCCGACAAAGTGACCAAATAGGCCTGGCAAACAGGGCCATCTATGCTGTCTGCTGGCAGACGGCATAGCTGACCATGTGGCAGCTTCCCAGTGCTGCCCTAGTTAATCTCTTTGCTGTCTGCTAGCGGACGGCAAAGAGCGCCGTTAACCCCCTAACGGCTCTGACCCCACACCGTTGTCGTCCATCGTCATTGCCGTCTGCTGGCCTCGGATGAAGGATGACACAATCCTTTGCCGTCCGTTTCTGCGAAGCGGACGACAAAGAAGGCCTTTGCTGGCACGTGTTCAGCCGGACTATTTGCCGTCCGCTGGCTGACGGCAAAGGCCTTTGCCGTCCGGGATCTGGCCTTTGCTGTCCGCCATGGCAGATGGCAAAGAAGCTCATTCTAGTAGTGAGAGCCCAGAGATACCTCTCCGATACTCGGAGTGACAAACCTAATCTCAATCTATGCCAACTCAACAAACACCTTCAGAAATACCTATAGAGCATCTTTATAATCACCCAGTTACGTTGTGACGTTTGATAGCACACAAGGCATTCCTCCGGTATTCGGAAGTTGCATAATCTCATAGTCGAAGGGATATGTATTTGAGATGAAGAAAGCAATAGCAATAAAACTGAACGGTCATTATGCTAAGCTAACAGATGGGTCTTGTCCATCACATCATTCTCCTAATGATGTGATCCCGTTATCAAATGACAACTCATGTCTATGGTTAGCAAACCTTAACCATCTTTGATCAAGGAGCTAGTCTAGTAGAGACTCACTAGGTACACAGTATTTGTTTATGTATTCACACATGTATTTAGATTTCCGATCAATACAATTCTAGCATGAATAATAAACCTTTATCATGAATAAGGAAATATAAAATAACAACTTTATTATTGCCTCTAGGGCATATTTCCTTCAATTAACTACTCCCTCGATTACAAAATATAAAACATTTTAGAGATTTAAATATGGACTATATACAGACGAAAATGAGTGAATCTACATTGTAGTCTATACATCTGTATGTAGTCCATGTTAAAATATCTAGAAAGACTTATATTTAGAATGAAGAGAGTATACTCTGAGTGCGGCGTTTTGGTGCCCAGTCTCATCTGCATCTGATTAGAAAAAAAATCACAAAAGGTTCAAAAAAAATTGAATGGTACAAATATAATTGCGCGAGGTCAGCCCCAATTTTCAGATTATTTGGACATCTGAATAGCCCTCAACAAAAAAGGCAAATCGGTTCAGATGGTGGATGAACAGTAAACTTTTTACAAACCCTGAATTTGTCTTTTTTGTCGATAGCTGCTCAGATATCCAAATGATTTAAAAATTAGAGGGGACCCCACGCATCAAATTATCTATCATGCAAAAAATAGAATTTTTTTTGAATTTTCTATTATTTATTTTGATTTTTTTTTCTTCAGCGCGGGTGCAGATGAGCCTAGGCTGAGAAGTGGATTATCAGTATACTCTCTCCTATTCATGTTAATTGTTGCTGGTTTAGTATAATTTTATATTAAGGGTATACTAAAATAACCTAAAAAGTGATATTTTTGATTAAAAAGTATCACTTTAGCTATATGTAAGTTGGCTGAAAATTAAGTTTGGGTCAGCCAATTTTTGGGCTATAGATTTCTGCATTACGATTCGTGTTGTTTTTATTTCTGGGTTAATCTGTGTGTTTGTGTTGACCTTTTTATTTTTGACTGAGCACAGATTTGGGTCAGTCAATTCTTTAATGGGCCGAAGCCCATTCTAGTGCTCATCCTTCTCATATCTCCTTTGTCGTTTTTCTGTTTTTCTGTTTTTCTGTTCTTCCATTTCTTTATTAGTTGCTTTTTATTTTTTATTTTGTGGGTATTTATGGGATGCTTGGTGAGCGTAAATATAAACACACAAATACTATATAATATGTGCCAAAAATTTACTATTATATGATTATTCTTTGCATATTACAAAAAGTGCAATTTTTGTGTAAGTTTTTATTTAGTTTATTTCTTATTAAAGGAAATACCAAAACCACTAGTCATTCTCTTTTAGAAACTTTATTATTTTTATATTGTTTTAGTTTTTATTTCATTTTCATTCTACTTTAAGGGTAATACCAATGTCACTAATTAATTTATTCTTAGTTTTGTTTTGCAAAAAATCAAATTTTTATATGCTTATTCTCGCATGTTTTTTAAAATCGCAATTTTTATGCATACTTTGTGCAAATTATGTCACTTTTTGTTTCAAATTTTGTTTCCCTTTTTCTTTCTTCATAATTGGTAATACCAATGCCACTAATTTATTCTTTCTTAGGAAATTTAACTATTTTGAGTTTGTTATATTTATTCATTTTTCTTTCTTTTTAAAGGATATTACCAATGTTAGCATGTCATTAACTCATTACTTCTTAGTAAATATCTTTTTTGCGAAATTCCACTATTATATGCTTATTCTTGCATATTATTAAAAAATGCAACTTTTGTGTAAATTGCGTGCAAATTTTCTAATTATTTTATTTATTTATCTTTACTTTCTTTCTTCTAAAAGAGTAATATCAATGCCACTAATTCATTCCTTCATAGAAACGCATTTTTTTTGTGCAAGTATAAATAAAAGTCCTAAATAATATGTGTGTAAATTATAGTATGCGAAAATTGCACTATTATATGCTTATTCTTTGCATCTTTGAAGAAATGCAATTTATTGCAAAGTTGTGTGCAAGTTTTTAAAGGTTTTTCTTTTTCATTTCCTTTCTTCTTAAAGGGTTTCATTCTTTTTTAGAAAATTAATTATTTTGATTTTGTTTTAGTATTTTTGTGTTCTTTCTTCTGAATGTGTCATACCAGCCATGAATTCATTCCTCCATAGAATTCTTTTTTCAGCTTTTAGTTCATTTTTTGATTTTTGATTTTATTTTCTTTTGTCGGGGTAATACCAATGTCACTAATCCATTACTTTTTAGAAAGCACCTTTTTTTTGCAAAAAAGTTCACTAGTATACGAAAATGCACTTTGGGGGCCAAGCTACTCGTCGTGATCAGCGCCGAGCGGGTATGCAGCTACCGTATTTTCACTTGTGGCCGTTGCACAGTGCCCGTATTTGCTGGCAAATAAACATGGACGGCTCACGTACACGAGTCCGCACAGCAGTGCGGGCACACTTGCATCCCCGGCCACACATGTACTATTATGATAGAGAGCCATGTGTACGACTGCGGCGTGAGCGCCACAAGAAAGGGTTCACGCCGGTGAGGCCATGCATGCAGGTGCTAGTAGCAAACGTGATGCTCTTGTACAACTAGTGTGATGATATGAAGCACACAAACGGGTTCTGGTGCAAATCTCTTAACAACATAACACGGTGCTTCTTTTTGTTGTTGTGAATAACATAACACGGTGCTCGATAAGAACACAGTAAAATAAAATCAATGAGTTAGCTGATGCATGTAATGGATTTATATAAAAATATATAATAGGGTGGCATCGAGTAGGGTAGTATTCCTTTTTACACCTTTTTTGAAAAAAATCATCATAAAATACTAGAGTGCATCTTACTTGTGTTGATTCAGAAGCACTCGGTGTATTAGGTGTGGCTGGTTTAAGATTGAAGGGTACTGGTAGTCATACGGATTGCAACCTTTGGTACAAAAGGAGAGACTGAGAGAGAAAAGGATATCATTACGTATACATGATTTATCTTGTGCCGCGAGTATCCAGTAATTGTGTTTTAGCTATGAGAGTTCCTTGGGGTTTTCACCACTGGAAAACACACACTCGAAATGGCATGGCGTTGACATGAGAGACAGTGATGATATGACATCGAAGAACATAACAAGGATGCATCGTTCAATTGGTAAGGGAATTCTTACTACTAGGGGACGATTGTTTCTCAAATACATCGCTAATATAAAAGTCAAACAATTTGTAGGCACTTTTAAACCGATCAAACCAAATTATTTATCAAAATGTGATCCAAAAATAGTGGAGAAAGCATGTACACGATGCGTGCGTAAAAAAGGAGGTCAAATGTTATTCTGAGTAGTGACGAGAACAATTTGGATTATTCATAATTCGGCTAGTTTTTAGAAACCATCAAACGGAAAAATGATGTTCTGAAGAGGTTCGTGAATCTTGTATCTCTTAATCCTGAATATCCACATAGGACGAACGAGATTCGTGGACATGGGCAACAATGGACTCCACCGCCCCCCCCCCCCCCCCCCCCTCCCCCCAAAATAATATCACTGACGTGCACCCTAGGAACCAAACTACAACACATTCCAGATTATCATCTCATCAGAATCAGATCCAATAACAAAGGTGCAGATGAACTAGACAAAGAAATGGCAGCAAAATCCATGGGCTCATCCATGGCAAACCGTCACTCACTCGGCTACTATGCGGAGGTGATGAATGGTCTGACCATGCAAAAAAACTGAGCACTGCGTTTCTTTTAGTGGAAGTAAAGCTATTTGCAGCACCCCATGGGCCCATAATACCAAAATATCCCACCAGCTCAACGCCTCAACCTACCGCGAGTACATGTGCAAGTTTCAAAACAGCCCACCATGCATTAACGCTGTGTAGCCGAGTCCCATGTATAATCGCAGCACCTCAGCCCATGACACCATTATATTGCAATTTAATAGCCAGCGTATATCCACGAGAAAGCAAATCAGCACACATCACAACACTATACTAGATGGCACAGATTCCGGCCTCCAGGTAGCCCGGCCACCAAAACACCACACTCACTAGTATATGCTTATTTAGCCAAGTAACGAACTAACCCAGCTCAATTTCCCTATCAGGCATGTACGTGGTTGGCTTGCATGATCGATTCACAACCAAGCTTCCAATGCGTCATGGACTAAATTTTTTTTAAATCAACTGGTCCAAATTAATGTAAATCAATTCTGATAGAAAATCGACTTGCCCAAAAAGTATACTAAAATGGCGACAAGTAATTTAGATCAGATGGAGTAGCATTATTGGAAGAAGGAAGGAGGGAGATGCATGAACCGGGAGAAAGCAGCACTGTTGAGGAAAGCGGGTTCGACTTGGCTGGTCTTCCATGGCGTGCTCGCAGAAAGTAGTCAAGTGGATCAATATTCAATTGCATATTGCCACTTTGCCATGTCACCACGTTTAAAACATCTGCTTACTAATGTTCAGCTTGAAAAGATTGTCACAGTTCAACATTTTCTTTTTGTCTTTAGCGTGTTCGCTAAACAATAGTTTTTTTTGTTGAAAAAGTGACCAATGAACAATGCAAGTTACTGTAAAAACCTACAATGTTCCTTAGATGAAAAATAGAGAGACCCTGAATATTTCTACAATGTACCTATCTAACCTTCGTAGAGGTATATAGTACAATGGTGGAAGAGATTTGGACTACAAGAAAAGTAATGTATGATTTAAACCAATACTATCCCTATCTTTCCTTACCTCAAACCGAACTCAATTGCACTTCTTGTTAAACTGTATATTGTTAGGATATAGGAGGTTGTTAATATTGTACTTATCTCCTGTAACCAACTGTATCTTGTGCCCTAGTTGCACCCTATAAATACATCCTGAGGCCACCAGGTTCGGTGCGCCGATCCAATCTCTCTCTCTCTCTCTCGTTTCACATGGTATCAGGCCTTCTCGCTTGATCGCATCATGGGCTCTCCCACGGCTTCCGCCTCTTCTTCTGCAACCCTAACCACGCTCTCCCTCCCTGCTGCCTTCAATGGCCCGCCGGCCGCTGCCGTTCCTTCTCCCTCCGCCAGCCTTATCACCGCCAAACTCACCACCTCCAATTTTCTTCTCTGGAAGGCTCAAATCCTTCCTCCTCTGCGTATAGCTGGCGCCACGGGCTACGTTGATGGCACACTCCCTGCTCCTGCCAAGCTTCTGGACCCCGATGACAAGGGGGTGTGTGCTCCAAATCCGGAGTATGCAACCTGGTTTCGCCAGGACCAGATCATCCTCAGCTACCTCCTCGCCTCTCTCTCCGACGAGGTGCTGCGGCAAGTGCATCAGTTGGAAACCTCTTGGGCCATCTGGTCTCATGTCAAGGAGATGTACACCGCCCACTGCCGCGCCAGCATCGTTCAGATCAAGCTGGACATGGCGGTCTTCAGGAAGGGCACCCTGTCCATGGCGTAATGCCTAGGACCACTTCAAAGTTGGCACTGGACGCGGTTATCGCCACGGTCGCCGTAGTCACCGCGGTCACCACCGCGGTTTCCACCGAAGTGGCCTTGTTGGCGCGCGCCGCCGCCACCAGGGCTGCTGCACCACCTGCGCATTCGATGATGACACGCACACGCGATCATACTCGCAAGGCTGCGCAACGTACGGACGACACTATTAACTATGACCCGTCCAGACGTGCCTTTCTGGTCTGTCGGGAACCTCGTTATCATCGTGAAGCCATGGCATCTCCAGCTTGGCGTGCCGCTATGCAGTCTGAGCTTGACGCACTTCGTCACAATGGCACGTGGACTTTAGTTCCACCGCCACCTCATGTTAATGTCATTGACTGCAAATAGGTTTTCAAAATCAAGTACAAAGCTGATGGCACTATTGATCGTCACAAGGCACGTCTTGTTGCCAAAGGATTCAAACAATGCTATGGTCTTGACTATGATGATACTTTCAGCCCCGTTGTCAAACCAGTTACTGTTCGCTTGGTCCTCTCCATTGCAGTCTCTCGTGGTTGGTGTCTGCGCCAGTTGGATGTTCAGAACGCTTTTCTCCATGGAGTTCTTCATGAACAGGTATATATGCGGCAACCTCCTGGATTTGTGGATCCCACTGCTCCTCGGGCTCTGTGTAAGCTGCAGAAAGCTATCTATGGACTCAAACAGGCACCTAGAGCCTGGTACTCTTGGCTCAGCTCTCGATGCTTCAGCTTGGCTTTGTGGCATCTAAAGCAGACACTTCCCTATTTATCTTTCATCATGGCAGTGTCACTATGTTCATGCTTGTCTATGTTGATGACATTATTGTGGCCAGCTCCTCGCCTACTGCCACGACCAGGTTGCTTGCTGATCTTCATGCCACTTTTGCTCTCAAGGATCTTGGTCCGTTGCATTTTTTCCTTGGAGTTGAGGTGAGATCGTCGCCACAGGGGATTATGCTCTCTCAACAAAAGTACATTGGCGACATTCTTCACCGTGCCAACATGAAGAATTGCAAGGTTTCCACTACTCCCATGTCCTCCAGTGAAAAGATCAATAAGGATTGTGGGGTACCCCTCTCTCAGGATGACAGCACACGGTACCGCAGTCTGGTTGGCGCGCTTCAGTACCTGACATTGACTCGACCAGACATTTGTTTTGCTGTGAATCGTGTCTGTCAGTTCCTCCATGCACCAACGACTGTACACTTTTCAGCTGCTAAACGGATCTTGCGGTACTTGAAGTACACCCGTGGCATGAGTCTTTCCATACGCAAGTCACCGTCCATGGTCTTGAGTTGTTTCTCTGACGCAGACTGGGCTGGGTGCAGTGATGATCGCAGGTCTACAGGAGGGTTTGCTGTCTTTCTTGGTCCTAATCTTGTATCGTGGAGCTCTAGAAAGCAGGCCACTGTCTCGCGGTCAAGTACGGAGTCTGAGTACAAGGCCATTGCAAATGGAACAGCTGAGATAATCTGGGTACAGTCAGTTCTTGGAGAGCTTGGAGTTTTTATGCCACGTCCTCCAATCTTGTGGTGTGATAATTTGGGCGCCACTTACTTGTCAGCTAATCCAGTGTTTCACGCCAGAACAAAACACATCGAGGTGGATTTCCATTTTGTTCGTGAACGAGTTGCAGCCAAAGCATTGGATGTTAGGTTCATCTCTTCCAAAGAACAGGTTGCGGATATCTTCACGAAACCACTAGCTGAGACACCTTTTGTCTCCTGTAGATACAATATGAATCTTCGTGAAGGAAGTTCAGATTGAGGGGGGATGTTAAACTGTATATTGTTAGGATATAGGAGGTTGTTAATATTGTACTTATCTCCTGTAACCAACTGTATCTTGTGCCCTAGTTGCACCCTATAAATACATCCTGAGGCCACCAGGTTCGGTGCGCCGATCCAATCTCTCTCTCTCTCATTTCACACTTCTAACACCCTCCCTTGGTCGTAGCTTGACAAGATTGTGGGTGAATTTGAAGTCTTGCGCTTCTGTCATATTCTCCACTTGCCATCATCAATTATGCCTCTAATGTCGGGTTGGTCGGCACCTACGATGGTGCCTTCCTTGTTCTCTGTACCCCCCTCCTCCCCGGTAGTCACAAGGGAGTGGTGTGGATGCTGTTGACTTGAGTTTTTGCCGATGTGTAGCTATAGACATAGTCCTTGATGTTGATGTCGAGCTATCTGGTCATGACGATGTAGTCGCGATCGATGATGTAGTCGCCATGGACGAAGTCACACAAAGCCCGAGGCACACAAAATGCGCTATGACGGAGTTGTGGTCGTGGATGGTGCACCTTGCAGATCTCGGAGAGTGTTGTCGTCATGGACTATGCACCTTGTAGATGTCAGAAGGTGACTTCGTCGATGAATCCATCAATTTTGCCAACACCGGAGAAACCCATGAAGCACACATCGGTTTTTCCAGGACATTGTTGCCATGTAGGGGTCATCACTATAGTGATGCCGTGTCGATGCAGACATGATGACGCGGTCGATGATGTTGTCGTGTCACAGTATGTATTTGTTGTCATCGATGACGTGCCATACAGAAAAGTATGTCAGATGACCCTAGAGGTGTCCATCTTGTGGACGAGGCAGCAATTTTGTGTCAACAAAGATGTTGGTGAATGCCATGTTGATGAAGACCTTGGCGATGAAGTGTGGTGATGGTGTTGCACCGGCATGTCGACGACGAGGCGTCACTTGAAGGCGTCCCTTAGAGAAACTCCAACGGGCCGACTCAAACGGAAGGCAATTTTGTCTATTTTTTGTCCGTTTGGGTCGGTCAGGCGAACACGAATGTCCGCTTCCGTGTTTGGGTCGGCGCGTCCGCCCAACGCTGGCGTGACCCATTTTAACAGCGCTAGAAAAAAAAGAATGCATGCATATTTAAAATAAAAGCAACATTAATTTAACATTAAAGCCGTCCATGAAGGCCGGCGGGAGTCCACGCTTCACATTTGCATTTAAGAAAAATAGAAACAAATCAAACTACGCGTTGGCGAGCTGCCCTAGGCGTCGTCATCGTCGTCCTCGGGGTCCATGAGGTCGATGAGCGTCGACGCCAGGCCGGCCCTGGCGAACACCGTGTTCCGGAGCGGGGTCATGTAGGGTGCGAGCTGTGTCGGCGTGGGCAGTGCCGCCACGGGCTATGCCGCCGCCTAGGCCGCCGCGTCCTGGCGCGCCTCCTCCTCGGTCTCGGCGTCGCGCTCGAGCATCTCGAGGTACTCGAAGTCGCGGCGCTCCTCGGTCACCCAGATCTGGCGCAAGTGCTCGAGGTATGCCGCCTCCTGCACCAGCATCGCCCCCAGCCAGACCGGCGGCGCCCTGACCCACTCGCGTACTACTCCCGTCGAGGAGTAGCGCTCAATGGGCTCCGGATCTGACTGCGGCTCGGCTTTGACGAGGTGGCGGGAAGGGGACGGCAGTGCCACCAGTGGCACCACGCAGTCGCCCGCCGCAGAGAGGGTCGTGGCCTGCGCCATGGCCGCCTTGTACCGAGCCTCCTCTTCCTCCACCGCCTCCGCCCTGCGCCGCTCGTCCTCCTCGCTCTCCCGGTAGACTGCCGCAAGGGCCGCCTGGTAGGCGTCCTCCGCCGCCTGGTCTTCCTCGCGGACGATGAGCAGGGACAGCGGCAAGCTGCAGTCGACCTCGCGCACGCCACGTCGCCTCGCCTCCTCATGCTCGAACGCAAACCATCTTGCCCAGTTGGGCGAGTCGGTTGCATAGGCGGAGTCGCGGCGCTGGTCCGCTGTCAGCAACGCCCGCTGGCGACGCACCTCCTCCGCGTGCGCTCTAGGCGACCGCGGCGCCGCCGGCACTGGGATCCTATCCGGATGCAGATGCCAGTCGTGCGGCAGGGTGGCATCAGGGTACGGCAAAGGCACGCGGTGCTGCCAGCGCCACTCCGCCTGGTGCATGGGCACGTTCACGCGCTGCCTCTGCCGGCGAGCCGGCACTGGCGGAGGCGGGATGAACTTCGTGGGTAAAGCGACGGCGGGGGCCTTGCCCTTTGACTTGTTGCTGCTGTCGGCGCCGGAGAAGAGCCCCATTTGGCACGACTGGGGTGGCTAGGGTTGGCTAAGGTTTGCCGGCGACGGAGGAGCAGAGCTTGCTAGATGTGGATGGTGATTTGGATGAGGACGGCCCCACCGCACAGTCGGGTTAAAAAAGGACGACCGCCGTCGCTGACGCGTGGGTCCGGGGTCATAAATTAAGCTGACCGGCGAGGTGGCGGGCAGTTGAACGACCGTCAGGCGGGGCTGCGGCGGACACCGAGAAGGCGTGCGTGGCATCCGTTCCGCGTCCGCGCCAACGCATTTGGGACGCAAATTTGGACCACAAATGCATCGGTGCGGACGCGTTTTTGGTTTGGATCGGCGCGTTGGGCTTTGTCTTTTGTCCGCGCCGACCCAAACGGACGGCGGCGGACGAAATGGATCGCTCCGTTGGAGTTGCCCTTACGGTGAGCTACAAGCTGAAGATGGGGCGCTTCGTCTGTGTGGTGTGTGGGTCTACTCATTGTTTTTAGTCCAAATCCATCAAATCTTGCAACACTTTACACACACATTGATGACTTAAATCAATTCATCCAATATTCTTCATGCATTGCATATGAAACGTTTATCAAGACACTCATCAACATCTGCAAGTGAAGCACACTTTGATAAGGTGGGAATTTAGAGCAAAAAGCATTCAAACAAACACACCATATCCCCAGGTAACACTAGAAATGTTATTAAGGATCTGGGGTGAGGAATATGCACATCAGTCAAATGATCCAGCTAGCCACCCCAACTGAATCACACATTTGAGTCACACATTACAAAAGGGTCACGAACAACAATAGATGAATCTACAAGCTAAAAGTGTATGTACTGCCCTCTTCAGCATCAAGCACATCTTGCGGTATAAACTTATAAGTCACATCACATTGTTGCTCCCTGCCAAGCAAGCTTTGCCCCTCCTCCGGATCTCCGGCACCAGCCTGACCCCATGGGTTCTGCTGGTACCTCCTCAACGCCTCTAGCCTCTCGGCAACTTCCTTCATTACTGGTCGGTCCTCCCCACTCATGCTCACGCATCGCATCACAAGATGTGTGACTTCTTCCAATGCCTTGGGGCCCATCTCCTTCCTCGCCCGGCTATCAAGGACCTCGTCGTGTCGGTTGGTTTTCACGGCTGTCGTGAATCGGGACACGAGGCTCTTGCCCTGCTCTGGCCCATCGAAGTAGATCACCTTCTTTCCTGTCAGAAGCTCCAACAGAACGACCCCAAAGCTATACACGTCACTCTTGTCAGTCAGTTGGCATGTCATGAGGTACTCCGGGTCCAGGTATCCGCAAGTGCCTTGCACCAATGTCGCAATCTCGGCTTCGTCACTAGGCGCCAGTTTCGACGCCCCAAAGTCTGCGACTTTGGCGGTGAGGTTGCCGTCAAGCAGGATGTTGGCCGTCTTGACATCGCCATGAAGGATCGGGGGCGAGGCCGATGAGTGCATATACGATAAAGCCTCTGCCGACTCTGCCGCTATCCGTAGACAGGTGTCAAGTGCGGTATTGGATTCGAGGCCCTTGCCGCCATGGATGTAGTGGTAGAGGGTGCCGTTGGAGACGTACTCGTAGACCAGCATTGGCACCTCCACCTCAAGGCAACATCCGTGTAGCTTGACGACGTTTCGGTGGTTAATCTGGGAAAGTATGAACATCTCCCTTGCGAACTCCTTGGTCTCAGTTTCCTCCATCATCTTGGACTTCTTTATAGCCACTATGGTACTGTCCTCCAGAACACCTCTATACACAATGCCGTGGCCGCCGCGACCGAGGATCTGATCAGCGGCGAAATTGTTGGTCGCCTTCTTGAGCTCCTCTTCTGAGTATATCTTGAACCCACCACTCCCTCCCCCAGCAGCGCTACTGTAGGAACGCATCTGCTGCTGCAGGATGACGCCTCCGTTGTGCTCGAAGAAGCTCTGCTTTGCCTTGATGAGCTTCCGCTTCTGATGTCCTAGGTAGACCCAGAAGCATGTGAATAATGACAAGAACACCCCGACGCTAACTCCTGGATATGACACATCGCATACTCAATTGTTAGTTTAGATTCCCGTGGAGAACCAATGATATTTTTGGATAAAATCTATATGTTAACATCAAGAACCAATGAAATATGTGTAATATGTTTCAAGACGACCCAATATCCGTGTGTGTACCTGTAACGATTTTGAGAGCCAAGGTGAACTTGTCATTTGCCCGGCAGCCGCTCTCCCTGTAGGCATCTCCACTCGTACCTGGAGGGCATTCGCAAGTATAGTTTCCCGGCGTGTTTCTGCACTCACCGTAGCACAGGTATTCGTCTTTCCGACGGCACTCGTCGATGTCTTCAGTTTGCACAGCAATTTCAACACCATTTGGTCAGACAAATTACCATCACAAATATGTTGGTGACTCGACCGTGCCAGGAATCAGGATGTGTACCTATGCATCCACGGTCGAGGTAGGGATTTCCTTCGTGCCCACTCGGGCAGCTGCACCGGTACCCAGGGCCATTGGTGGCGTCCAAGCACCGGCTGCCCGCGCTCTTGCAAGCGAAGTCGGTGGCGTTGCGCCTGGCGGCGCTGCAGTTGCCGACGTTCCTGACGGCCCAGTCGAGCATGAGCGGCACGGTGAAGTCGTCGGTGCGGTTGACGAAACTGTGGGAGGCTTGACCGTCGAACCACTTGGTCTCGACGAGGAACACATAGCGGCACGAGGTGGGGTTGGTGTTGAAGACGACTGTGTCCTGCTGCCCCGGCGAGAAGTTAAAAAGGGTCGACTCCCAGAAGTCGGCGCCGTTGGGTATCGCGCTCTGGCAGCAGCCGACGCCGGTGCACGAGCCCGGCAGGGCGTACTGGGACGGCCGGCACACGGACGTGCAGCCGCTGATGTAGAAGCCTCTGCCGTCGTTGAAGTAGCCGAGGCTGGGGCAGCCGAGCGTGACGAGCCGGTTCTTGGCCGACGAGAAGAGGTAGGGGGTGCCTAAGAGGGTCATGTACTCCGTAACCCTATCGATGAGTTCCCCCGTGGAGTTGTAGCAGTGGCGCGTGGCCCTGAGGTAGGTCCGGGCTTCGCCTTCGAGGGACAGCGCGGCGAGGTGGTAGTCGTAGCCGACTATGGTGAGGCGCGGAGGCCGGCCGGGGCCGGAGTCATTGCACTCGAGCTGGAAGCCCGGCTGGCCGTCGTCGCGGAAGCAGCCAACGCCGATGCCGAAGGGGTAGGGTACGCTGACGTTGCCGCACATGCTTGACATGCTTTCCACTGATTGGTTGCTCTCCTCCGATATATACAGACGCTGATACGGTGGGTGGGTGTGAATGCGATAATTGTTTAGGAGGATAGAGGAAGGGGAGGAGAAAGCACGAGGATTTGACCATGCTCGTTCTCCATGGCCCAACCCAACTTGTCAAGTGGACGGATATTTTTCAATTGCCTGTTGTTAAGCGGATCCATACTCAATTGCACTTGGGCCCATATATATGACGCCATTTCAAATATAAATGTGACGTCCTCTCTGTTGTGCTTCTAAAATCGGATATTACGTAGGTTAGGAGCGGTAAGAACATCTCCATCTTTTTTTTTAAATGACAAGTGTCACATGTGTGGCACAAAGCACTCTGGCCCTGACATTTTTCATAACTAAAGTTGTTAGCCGGAAAAAAACTGAAACTTGTTATCCGAAAAAGAAGTTGTCATGCTTAACAACGAAAGTTGTCATCTTCATGTTACTAAACTTGTCATAAAAAACGTTTGAAATTGTCATGTGTTTGTGCCACACATATGACCCTTATCAGGATCCGTCTTTGATTGTTGTGTGTATCAATTAGAGCATCTCTATCAGATTCCCGTAATTTGCCTAAAAAAATAAAGATTCATCTCACAGCGGATCACTCACCCGAAGTTGATTACACAATCTGGAGGAGTTCAGAGCTACGAGAAGAAAGATACAGGTTACAGCCATCGCGAAGTCGTTCTGATCTCATCCAGGATAGGCCCATGCACACGGGGCTCCCCTATGTCTCACTTATAGCAAGATGTAGGGACGCGTCGCCCGAAAGCGCACGCGAGGGCACCAGCCATAGCCCTCGTTTTTCTCGTGTTTCTTTAACGTTTTTGCTTTAAAGTTTTGTTTTTTAAATCTTGTTCATATTTCCAAATATTCTAAATATTTATATTAGGAAAAATATTTCTAAAATGTTAAGCAAGAATTTAAAAAATATTAAATGTGTAGAAATTTTGTTTAATGTATAAAAAAATGAACAATTTGTATAAAATTTGATCTTGTATTTTGAAAGATGTTAACAAAGTATTTAAAAATAATAACCAAAGATATATATGGACACACACACACACACACACACACACACACACACACACACACACACACACACACACACACACACACACACACACACATATATATATATATTATGTGGAAAATTAATAGAAAATAATATTAATTATAAATGTTATATGGTACACTTAGTTTAATATAAGTATAAATGTTTGTTATAAAAGTAATTGTTTTACAACACCCCGGGCCCAAAAAATGGGCATCTTGTTGAGGGTATTGCCCAATTCTAGGATATGTGGTTCCAAGTACCTTAAGGAGTGCAACTTCTGGGCATCGACAATCTTCACCTTGGTGAGGACCCAACTAGGAGTGAAATGAGTCGCTCCAGGAGTGGGGCTTTCGGCAATTTATTCAAAACACGAGATGAGGAACTCCACACACTTAACAGTTTGGCTGACAAGGCAAAGGGTAACCTCAGAACAATTGCGTTCGACACAACGCGTCTCAAGCATGGGTCTCCAGTTGAGTTGGTACTTCAAATCTAGGGTATTCATGAGGACGGTGCAGAGCCCAAGTTCACGGAGGTCAAGAAAAATGGAGTAGGTAGTCCAAATCTAGGATATATATCTATGTGAAAAATGTAGACTTGTGTTTAAAAAGAGTGAGGAAAACTGAGAAAAAAAGAGAAAATCCAAAAAATCATAAAGGGTCAACAAAAAAAAACTAAAGAAGTCAGTGAAAAAAGGAAAAAAGGAAACAACAGAAAAACCAGAAAAATGGAGAAACCCAAGAAAGAAAGAAAAAAATGAAGAAGAAAATTAAAACCCAAAAATACGTGAAAAAACAAAGCAAACCTGAAGGGAAAACAAAAGAAACAACAAAAGAAAAAGAAAACAAAAGAAACCTGGAGGGAACGAGCTAATCGATCGCGAGGAAACATTATGGACTGACCTAGTACTGTATCGTGTAGAAGAATCTTTAAGGCAAGAGCTCGTTTCATCTCGCTGTTAATGAAATATAGTTTTGGCAATGCACACATACTCCACTTGGCCCCCCTCTAATCCTCGAGGGGAGGAAACATGTAGGAAACCCCTACTGATCCAATAAATTTATGATTGGGTCGTCGCGCTCAAATGGGCCATGTACGATAGTTCTCCACGTTGCCATGATCATCATATAGCGAGATGGAAGGTGCTCTTGTGTAAGGAGCATGTGCCGGCTGGTCTGTGCCCATTAGCCTAGGACTCGCTCGCCGTACCATTTTTTTGTTTTTTCGTCTTCAATTGTTTTCTTTGGTTCTTTATGTTTTTTCATCGGTTTTCATTGTTTTTTCTTCTTTCATATAACTTCAGTTTTCACCAAAAAATTTTGTTTCTTTCTCAGTTTTCACAATTTTTTGATTTTCTTCCTTTTTTTCCTTTGTGTTTCTATGATTTTCTTTGTTACTTTCTTCGTTTTATTTTGGTTTCATTGGTTTCTTTATTTCTTTCCTTTTTTGCATTGTTTGTCTCTGGTTTTATTGTTTCTTTTCTTCTTCAAATTTAATTTATTTCCGTCTTTTTAAATTTTTTATTACTTTCTTGGACTTTTCTGGGTTTTTTCTTTTCTATTTATTTATCCTTTTCTTTTTGCACTGATTTTCTCTGGGTTTTTCTTGTTTCCTTTTTCTTCATATATTTTTCAGCACAAATCTACATTTTACGTATACATTACGTGCATATTTTAATATGTATTTAACAATATTCAAATACATGATTGAGTTTCAACAAAATATATTTTTATGTAGATTTTCTATTACATACACATTGTATATTTTTCATATAAATCAGGAACATTTCTTATACATATATTTAACAGTTTACAAATACATGATTATTATTTTTTCAAATACGTCATTACTCTCTCCGTCTTATAATATACAACTGTTTTTTGACACTACACTAGTGTCAAAATGCTATTATATTATGGTATGTAGGGAGTAGCGTTTTATTTAAATATGTTTTTATTTCTACTTTTTTACATACAACTTCTAAATTTTTGAATATAGCATTTTCTGTATACTCTCTCTCCATCCGAAAATAAGTAGTACAAAGTTGAGTCACTTATATTGGGACAGAGGGAGTACAACTTTAATATTTTTTAAATACATGATCGGCATTTTTGTCATACACATTGTATATTGTTAAATACGCATTAAAAATGTTTTCTACCACCAGTGATAGTTACCCTCATGTGAGCTTTGTATGTTGTATGTACTATCTGTTAAAGTCGAGAGTATATACATGTAATATGTAGTATATAAGAATATTACCCCGTAAAAAAAATATAAGAATCTTTGGGTAGTGTATATATCCTAATTTGAAGGTAGTATGTATTATTTTTTAGTATATTATTTTATACATAGAAATATGAAAGTATTTTCAGAATATACTAAAAACTATAGACTCACATGCAATTTTTTGCGTATAGCTTGCTTTGAAATATCTTACGTATAGTATATGATATATTTAGAATGATAAAGTAGTATATATACTACCACATGATAGTATATGGGACATTAACATTTTGTCAAATGCTTGATTAACATATTTTAAATATGTGATCAACTCTTTTCATATACATTGTATAGACTGTGTGCATATATATTTTGTATTCATGAGACACATATTTATATACATATTTAACTTTTTAGATATTTTCTGTATAGTGGTTTTTGTAATGTGTGTGTTTGCGTGTGTGTCTACACACACAGAGACGAGAGTAAAAAAAAGCAAAGATAACAGACAGAAATGTAAAAAGAAAAAGAAAAAAGAGAGGGCTGTGGCTTGCGGCCTGTGGCCTAGCGCACGCCTAGGCCGACTCATCTTGCGCCCATCTTCAGGCAAGGCTTCGATACCTCTCGCTATAAGCGAGACACAGGGGCGCACTGAAGTAGGCACACACCACCACCAAACGCACAATCTTCAACACAACAGCAACACGTAGCGCAGATCCATCAGCAACGAAAATAAATCACAGAAATCACAAACCTCCAAACACGGCAAGAAGAATGATGCAGAAGACGCAAACCTACCAGTCGATGCAGCCCGCAGCCTTCCTCCAAAGTAACCGATGCAGAGGAAGAAGAAACAGCCGGCCTGCATAGGATTCGCCCCGGATGAAGAGGCAAGGGTCGACCCCGCAGTCCCCCTCATCGAAGAGACGACAACCATCACCCCTCCTTGCTCTACCAAGAAACGAACACCACAGGGAAAAAAGAAAGGACTGCAACCGACCGGGGGGGGGGGGGAATCAGAGGCAACACCACCTGTCGAGCGCTGCGTACCCACCCAAGCGCCACGAAGACACACGACCAGACCAAGAGGCTCATACGAATGAGCAACCCACTTAATGGGAGGACCCACCTGCAGGTCACATCCCCGATCAACCAGGAGCCTCCCTCTCAAGTGACCTTAGAGTTTTAGGTGATGAGGAAGCAAAAAAATGGGGATGCAAAATAAACTAGACCATGGTGTTCTGCTCAATGCCCATGATACGTGGCGCCAGCCAAGGACCTCGTCAAAGCTCGATGTGGCGAGTATGGTGTGAAGGAAATATGCCCTAGAGGCAATATTAAAATTGTTATTTATATTTCCTTATATCATGATAAATATTTATCATTCATGCTAGAATTGTATTAATCGGAAACTTAGTACATGTATGAATACATAGACAAAACAAAGTGTCCCTAGTATGCCTCTACTTGACTAGCTCGTTAATCAAAGATGGTTATGTTTCCTGTCCATAGACATGTGTTGTCATTTAATGAACGGGATCACATCATTAGAGAATGATGTGATGGACAAGACCCATCAGTTAGCTTAGCATTATGGTCCTTACAGTTTCATTGCTACTGCTTTCTTCATGACTTATATATGTTCCTCAGACTATGAGATTATGCAACTATCGAATACCGGAGGAACACCTTGTGTGCTCTCAAACATCACAACATAACTGGATGATTATAAAGATGCTCTACAGGTGTCTACGAAGGTGTTTGTTGGATTGGCATAGATCGAGATTAGGATTTGTCACTCCGTGTTTCGGAGACGTATCTCTAGGCCCTCTCGGTAATGCTCATTACTATAAGCCTTGCAAGTAATGTAACTAATGAGTTAGTTGCGGGATGAAGTATTCCGGAACGAGTAAAGAGACTTGCCGGTAACGAGACTGAACTAGGTATGATAATACCGACGATCGAATCTCGGGTAAGTAACATACTGATGACAAAAGGAACAACGTATGTTGTTGTGCGGTTTGACCGCTAAAGATCTTCATAGAATATGTAGGAGCCAATATGAGCATCCAGGTTCCACTATTGGTTATTGATCGGAGATGTGTCTCGATCATGTCTACATAGTTCTCGAACCCGTAGGGTCCGCATGCTTAATGTTCGATGACAATTTGTATTATGAGTTATGTGTTTTGATGACCGAAGTTTGTTCGGAGTCCCGGATGAGATCATAGACGTGACGAGGAGTCTCGAAACGGTCGAGACATATTCAGACATCGGAATGGTTCCGGAGAAGTTCGGGTATTTTCTGGAGTAACGGGAGGTTACCGGAACCCCCCGGGGAGTTGTTGGGCCTTAGTGGGCCTTAGTGGGAAGAGGAGGCAGCGGCCAGGAGGTGGCGCCCCCCCCAAGCCCAGTCCAAATTGGACAAGGGGTTGGGGGCGCCCCCCCCCCTCTCCCTACCTCTCCCCCTCTCCTTTAGGTGGAATCCTACTAGGACTTGGAGTCCTAGTAGGACTCCCCTCTCCTGGCGCACCCTGCAAGGGCCGTGAGGGAGTCCTGGATTATGGGGTCCTCGGAGAGCTGGCCTGTGTGACATGGGCCGGAATGATGGGTCGTGAAGATACAGAACCGAAGGCCTTCTCCTGTGTCCGGATGGGACTCTCCTTTGCATGGACGACAAGCTTGGCGTCTGCGTGTGTAGTTTTTTTTCCTTTGTAAACCGACTTTGTACAACCCTACTCCCCTTCGGTGCCTATAGAAACCGGAGGGTTTAGTCCTTAGGGGCTATCACAATAATACAGGCTAGACATCTAGGGTTTAGCCATCACGATCTCGAGGTAGATCAACTCTTGTAACCTCTATACTCATCAAAGTCAATCAAGCAGGAAGTAGGGTATTACCTCCATTAAGAGGGCCCGAACCTTGGTAAACATCGTGTCTCCCGCCTCCTGTTACCTTTGATCCTTAGACGCACAGTTCGGGACCCCCTACCCGAGATCCGCCGGTTTTGACACCAACATTGGTGCTTTCATTGAGAGTTCCTCTGTGTCGTCGACAGAAGGATTGATGGTCGCCTTGTCATCAAGGACAACATCACTTCCGGAGAAGCACTAGCTTTAGGGCAAACCCTCTGGCTCGGCAGCTTCATCATGGGCGCTCGCCCGGCTGTTAAGCCAGAAGTAGCCCAACTCATCGCCAAAAATCGCCTCCGCGTCATTCTTGAATACTCTCACAAGATGGATCTGGCAGATGTATCAGCCTTAAACGAACTGCTAGATCGCATCGCCTCCTTGGGGGTCGCAACCGACTATGATCGGATTGGGTTTAAACCCGATCAGAGAGAAATCAGATCTCCGCCGATCACCCATCATGTGGCAATCATGGAGGAACAAGACGACAATAACTCTTCTCCTATGTTGAGAACAAAGTATGTTCAGGTTTTCGAGCTTGAAGAACCGGACTCCCGTCTTCTGGAAGACACTTCTTGTCCTCCGAACAGGGAATCGGGCGTTGAGCCTAAAAACGCACCGGATGCTCCGGAGCCTAGGCCTGTATCCTCGGAGGTTCTTCAGAATCCGGACTTCTCAGTGGGTCAGGGTTCGGATTTGATCCTGCCCACCCACCACAACTAATATTCCCCAAGCAACTCCGGTCCTCCGGACATATGCGACTTAATGTATGTGCGGTAGCAGCCCCAGGAAATAGTCCACCACTTTTGGGATAGATTCCTCCTTGTTAAAAACAAGATCAAGGATTGCTGTGACAACGACGCGATCTTGGTATTTTACAACAATTGCACGGATGAGGGAATCCTTAATGCCCTCAACCGTCATCGCGTACTGCACTTTGCCGATTTGGCACACATAGTAGAGAAGTACTGCGCAATGGAAAGGGCCTGGAAAACCCAGACAACCCGCTAGGAACCGCAGGCCTTTAGGCCATCCCCCAGACGGGCAAAGAGGATGCACCCCCGCAGAGCACCCAATCATCATCCCGTGGACAAGAAAATTAAACCCATTACGGGGCATAGAACTGTCCTCGAGGAATGGCTCGACAAGCCCTGTAAAATTCACATGACATCGAACAACGAACCAACGCATAGCCTTCGAGCATGTTGGATACTCCGACAGGTAGCCAAGAGCAGCGAGCGTATCCTCACTACCAACACTCCAGAGAACTACTCTTCGGAGGATAATGATCCCAAAGTATTCACGGTCTTCGAGACCTTTTCTTCAAATAATCGGCACAAAAGGGCGCTCCGCGACCTCGCCGAAGTCTGCCATGTGGTAGCAGTAAATCCTTGGAACGACACGGCGATCATTTTTAACGCTGATGACGAACCAAGAGCCCGCTTAGTCCGGGCACCAGCCGCTTTGGTCCTAAACCTAATCATAGATGTCTTTTGGCTCACTAAAGTGCTCATGGATGGCGGTAGCGGACTGAACCTCATCTACGAGGGCATGCTCAACAAATGCAAATGGACAGGAGTCGCATTAAGCAAAGTAACACAACCTTTTGTGGTATTATCCCTAGTTGGGAAGCCAGATGCTCGGGAAAAATCAAACTCGACGTGGTATTCAACACGCCGGAGAACTATAGGTCGAAGAGTTACTCTTCCATGTGGCACCAATCAACAGCGGGTATCATGCTTTGCTGGGGCGAGACACATTCACGCGCTTCCAAGCCATACCCCATTATGGGTATATGAAGCTCAAAATGCCCGGGCCCAATGGAATTATCACTATCACTAGTGATCCGGACATATCACTCCATGCCAAAAACAAAACCGCCTCTCTGGCCCTTGAGGCTCTATCCGAGGCCCTCGCGGCCGAGGAATTGACCACTCTACGTTCTAGTAGATAGGGACGATGTAATTCTCGATAAGAGACCCAAATCTACTTCCTTCAAGCCAGCAGACGAAATAGTCAAAATTCATGTCCACCCGACGGACCCCAAGAAAACAGCTTCCATTGAGGCACAGCTGGATCCGACGGTGGACGCCGCATTACGCGCATTTCTGCATGAGAACTGGGGCATTTTTGCCTGGCACCCTTTGGATATGCCAGGTATCCCACGGAGACTGGCCGAGCATAGTCTCAATATATTGAAAGGATATAAACCAATCAAGCAAACTCTGCGCCGATTCTCCGAACCCAAACGAGCTAGCCAAGCTATTCGAAGCCGGGTTTATAAGAGAGATCAAACATCCGAACTGGCTAGCAAACCTGGTCATGGTACTTAAGAAGGATAAATCCTGGCGCCTGTGTGTCGATTTCAAAGACCTTAATAAGGCTTGCCTAAGGACCCCTTCCCACTACCTCGAATTGACCAGATTATTGACGCAACCGCAGGACACGATTCCTTGTGCTTCCTTGATGCATACTCCAGATACCATTGCTACGTCTTGAGCTTGCGTTGGTTTTCATTGAAAAGGAAAGGGTGATGCAGCAATAGTAGCGTAAGTATTCCCCCAGTTTTTCAGAACCAAGGTATCAATCCAGTAGGAGGCTGCTCAAAATTCCCACGCACCTACACAAACAAACAAAGAACTCGCAACCAACGCAATAAAAGGGTTGTCAATCCCTTCACGGCCACTTGCGAAAGTGAGATCTGATAGAGAT
This sequence comes from Triticum aestivum, assembly GCF_018294505.1. NCBI lineage: Eukaryota > Viridiplantae > Streptophyta > Magnoliopsida > Poales > Poaceae > Triticum > Triticum aestivum. The sequence goes on along the minus strand of NC_057810.1, from coordinate 696,994,678 downwards.
AGTATGATAAGATAAATATATTTTTGGTATTTTATAATATAGATTGGAAAAGTAACGATGCAAATAAAAGTAGATTGAAAGGTTATATGATAAAAGATAGACCCGGGGGCCATAGGTTTCACTAATGGCTTCTCTAAGGATAGCATAAGTATTACGGTGGGTGAACAAATTACTGTCGAGCAATTGATAGAAAAGCGAATAATTATGAGATTATCTAGGCATGATCATGTATATAGGCATCACGTCCATGACAAGTAGACCGACTCCTGCCTGCATCTACTACTATTACTCCACACATCGACCGCTATCCAGCATGCATCTAGAGTATTAAGTTCATAAGAACAGAGTAACGCATTAAGAAAGATGACATGATGTAGAGGGATAAAATCATGCAATATGATATAAACCCCACCTTTTTATCCTCAATGGCAACAATACAATACGTGCCTTGCAACCCCTATTGTCACTGGGTAAGGACACCACAAGATTGAACCCAAAGCTAAGCACTTCTCCCATTACAAGAAAGATCAATCTAGTAGGCCAAACCAAACTGATAATTCGAAGAGACTTGCAAAGATAACTCAATCATACATAAAAGAATTCAGAAGAGATTCAAATATTTCTCATAGATAAACTTGATCGTAAACCCACAATTCATCGGATCTCAACAAACACACCGCAAAAAGAGTTACATCGAATAGATCTCCACAAGAGAGGGGGAGAACATGGTATTGAGATACAAAAAGAGAGAAGAAGCCATCTAGCTAATAACTATGGACCCAAAGGTCTATGGTAAACTACTCACAACTCATCGGAGGGGCTATGGTGTTGATGTAAAAGCCCTCCATGGTCGATTCCCCCTCCGGCGGAGCACCGGTGAAGGCTCCAAGATGGGATCTCGCGGATACAGAAGGTTACGGCGGTGGAAATTGTTTTTCATTGGCTCCCTGGATGTTTTCGGGGTATGTGGGTATACATAGGAGGAAGAAGTAGGTCAGTGGCCGTCCGAGGGGCCCACGAGATAGGGGGCGCCCTGTAGGGGTGGGCGCGCCCTCCACCCTTGTGGCCGCCTCAATCGCTTCTTGACTTGCACTCCAAGTCCTTTGGATCAATTTTGTTCCAAAAATCACGCTCCCGAAGGTTTCATTCCGTTTGGACTCCGTTTGATATTCATTTTCTTCGAAATACTAAAATAGGCAAAAAAAACAGCAATACGGGGTGGGCCTCCAGTTAGTAGGTTAGTCCCAAAAATGATATAAATGTGTAAAATAAAGCCCATAAACATCCAAAAGCGGTAATAGCATGGAACAATCAACAATTATAGATATGTTGGAGAAGTATCAACCATCAAATTAAGATGAAAGAATCCGACCAAGCCGCCACGGCATTCATCACTCCATATGGGCCCTTCTGCTTCAACACTATGCCTTTCGGGCTCAAGAACACTGGCGCAACCTACCAACGCATGATTCAAACATGCCTGGAAAAGCAGATCGGCAAAACTGTGGAGGCATATGTAGATGACGTAGTCATAAAAACCAAACATATCGATTCATTGGTAGATGACTTACGCCTTACATTCGACAACCTCCAAGCATATGACATATGGCTCAATCCGGAAAAATGCATTTCCGGTGTTCCAGCCGGAAAGCTGCTTGGGTTCATTGTCTCGAATAGAGGAATCAAAGCAAACCCCGCTAAAATCTAAGCCCTGTCACGGTTGGCAACACCAACAGACCTCATGCAGCTCCAAAAGTTAGCTGGGTGCGTGACAACTTTAAGCCGTTTTATCTCCAGACTAGGGGAAAAGGCATTGCCATTATATCGCTTGCTCCGCCGCACCGACCACTTATTGTGGACGGACGCTGCCATAGCCAGACTGGAAGAAATAAAAGCTCTGTTAGCAAGTAACCCAATTCTGGCCGCACCAAACGTCGGCGAACCGATGCCTCACTAGGTGGTGAGTGCGGTGCTTGTCTTTGAACGAGATGAGGAGGGACATACATTCCCAGTTCAAAAACTAGTATATTATGTATCAATGGTCCTTACACCATGCAAATCCCGATACCCGCATTATCAAAAGATAGCATATGCGGTCTTTAGGCTGGTTGTAATGGGTAGTATCATAAGTTAGTATCATGCATATGATACTAGTGTATGATACTACCTCCCTAATGCATAGTATCATACGGTAGTATCATATATGACTTTATTTATTGCCATGCATGACACATACTAGTGTAGCATTTATTATGATACGGTATCATGATATGATACTCAACCCTCTCTTACTTCATTTAATTCTATGCCACCTCATCAAAGTTGCCTAGTTGGCATGCATGATACTAGCTATGATACTCCCATTACAACCAGCCTTATGGCATCCCGCAAGCTGCGACACTACTTTCAAGAGTACTCGATCACGGTGGCTTCCGAAGTACCACTTAACGATATTATAAACAATCGGGACGCCACCTGCCGGATTGCCAAATGGGCAATTAAGCTCTTACCATTTGAAATAATTTACAAGCCATGCCGAGCTATCAAATCTCAGGTGTTAGCTGACTTCATCGCCGAATGGACAAAGGCCGAACTCTCTAAAGAATACCACACATATTCCAACTGGGTGATGCACTTCGACGGCTCTAAAATGTTAGCCGGATTGGGGGCTGGTGTCGTCTTGACATCACCCACAGGAGACAGAATTCATTACGTGCTCCAAATACTGTATACCGACTCTAACAATGCAGCCGAATACGAGGCCCTACTGCATGATCTCCGGATGGGCGTCTCCATGGGCATACAATGCCTCGAAGTATGCAGGGACTCAAACCTCGCAATATCTCAGATAAACGGAGACTTCGACGCTAAATATTTGAAGATGGTGGCTTACCGCAATGCCGTACTCAAAATATCAGCTCGGTTTGAAGGGCTCGAGTTTCATCATGTGGCTCGAGACAGTAATCAAGTTGTGGACATACTTTCCCGCATGGGCGCCAAGCGCGACCCTGTCCCACCTAACACCTTCATGGAGAGGCTCTTCAAGCCATCCGTCGTGTGGCAGGACGATAGCAGCAACACCGTTCCAGAACCGATCATACCCCCGATTCCGAACACAGTCCCGATATCGTCAGGGGTTTCGGCATAGAAGTAACACCGTCGGCTCACGGAATCATGGCCGTAATCGCCCCGTGGACTGAACCGTTCCTCGCCTACCTTAATAGGAATGAGCTCCCTGATGATCAGATGAAGGCCCGTCGCATTGTTTGATGCTCGAAGGCCTACAAAGTCCATGAGGGGAACTGTACAAGAAAAGTACCACCAGAGTACTCCAAAGGTGTATCTCCGAAGAAGAAGAAGAAGGACGGGAGCTCTTGGCTGAAATACACGCCGGTCTCGATGGCCATCACGCTGCAGCTCGGGCCCTTGTAAGTAAGGCCTTCCGTACGGGTTTCTTTTGGCCCACGGCCCGAGCAAACGCACAAGACCTCGTACAACGATGTGTTGGATGCCAGTTTTTCCCCAATCAAAGCCATATGCCGCCCACTGCCTTGCGAACAATCCCCATTACTTGGCCTTTTGCGTTCTGGGGGCTAGACATGGTCGGACCCCTTAAAGGGGAAGCCATAAGAAGAAATATTTACTAGTTATGGTCGACAAGTTCAGTAAGTGGATAGAAGCCAAACCAGTCAAAACGGCCGAAGCCGGACCGGTTATAGACTTCATATCCGGTGTTGTACACCATTATGGTGTCCCACATAGTATCATTACTGAAAACGGTTCTAACTTTACGGCCGATGAGGTGAAAACCTGGTGCGCTAATTTGGGCATCAAGCTTGATTACGCCTTCGTATATCACCCTCAGACAAACGGTCGGGTCAAACGGGCTAACGACTTGATAATGAGCGGCATTAAACCCAGACTAGTGTGATCGCTGCATGAATTAGGCAAGCACTGGGTTGAAGAACTCGATTCTATACTCTGGGGGCTGCGTATCACGCCCAATCGCACGACCGGATACACACCTTTTTTCATGGTGTACGGTGCTGAGGCAGTATTACCTTGCGACATTATTCATGACTCACCTCGAGTGCGCATGTATGAAGAGAGAGAGGCCGAGCTCGACCGGCAGGACGATCTGGACGTCTTGGAGGAGGAGCACGACATTGCGAAGGCCCGTTCCGCATTTTACCAACAACAAGCTCGGCGATATCAAAGCAGGGAAGTACGGGCAAAGACTTATAATGTCTGTGAACTCATCCTACGCCTACCAGAGAAGAAAAAGGACAAGCTCAAGCCCAAATGGGAGGGTCCCTTCATCATAGATGAAGTTCTCGCTCGAGGAGCCTATCGCCTTCACAACGCTTTGGATAATCGTTTGGAACCAAACCCATGGAACGATGCTCGGCTCCGAAGATTCTACGCCTAAGTTCACACTTATAACTTTCTTCGTCTTTTCATTTCTCTCTCTCACCCTTTTTATCTCTTTTTCGTTTTTGTATGAAATCTACCAGTGTTCGGATAAACCGCACACTCGAGGGATATACATCATTAAATGTACATACCCCATAATACCTGGGGGCTTCTTTTCACAGAAGCTTATTGTGATTATTATTTTGGAGCGTCGAGCTCACCGTATATATGTGTTGTCTACTCATATGTGTCTTGTCTTCGCCATTATATGCACCTTTATAACTTCAGTTTTTTCCGAGCTAGGTTGCCTGGCTCCTCTGCTTATGCCCTACGTTCCCGCTTGTTCGACTAGGGCATAAAGGGAGCACCTCTGCAATTGTTGCAGCCGGGTTATCCGGACGTGTACCTCAGACGGGTGAAGCCGAAAGCTAGCATTCTTAAGGGAATAATCGGTCAGCGAACAAGAGACAAATTGCCCTCGTTGCAATATATGCCCCCAAATTATAATGCATACTATGATTTCTCGCACCACAGCTTATGCATGCGCAAAAATGCATGCTGGCCCAGGCAAAGGAACCCTTAACGGAACTATTCCCTCTCGAAGATGTTTCTTACGATCAAATATAATATAACATAACTCCCTGAATACAACTTGTCTATTTAAGCAACTATGACCGGACTGCCTAGTTTCCAAACATACCTTGGTGTTTACCAATGGTATAAATATCAAACACTCCAAACCTCGGGTTCTGGAGGTCGAAGTGGAAAGTCTGCCATGACAATCGTTTTACAATTCGGCTGGGAATAAGTTTGTTGATAAAGTACACTAATACTTGGACTCAAACACTTCTTCTTCCTCTAGACCCTCTAGTAGGTTGTCTAGTTTACAATCCTGTTGAGAAAGCTTAGCGGCTATTTTCACTTGGTCGTACACTAAGCTAACAGGAATTTCCTGTCCATCTGGTCCCCGAGGTCCGACCCGGGCCATATGATTCGGACCAAGCTTGGTATACCACGTTTTCACCATGGCCCAGGCTTCTCGGGCACCTACCCGACATGTTAATATCTTGCATAGCTCCAAACGGCGACGAGCTCCCTTGAATAAATTTGCAAGCTCAACCATACTTCCTAGAGGGGGAGCAGACGGCCATAAAGCCTTTGCCATGTTCCTCAATGCCTTCCGAGCTCGTTCATGCACTTTGGACAGCTCTTGTAGCAGGTTGCCTTGGAATCCAGACACTTCTCCTTCGGGGCATCCGGTTAGAACACCTACAGAAGCAAACTCTTAAAATTTTCAACCAGGAGACCGTGTGACAGATAGGTTAAAGAGCATATTGATTATGCCACCTTTCAGCTTCTTGTTCTGCTTCAAAGCGTCCGATAATTGGGCTCTTAAATCCTTCAGTTCTTCGGCTTGCTTGATATTTGCATCCTGTAGTTTGTTCTTCTCATTAATGGTCCGTGTCAATACACGTTGACCAGCGGCTTCTTGCCCTGCAGCATGTTGTTTGTCTGCTTGAGCAGCCCTTAGCCTCTCCTCCAGTTGATCTATTGAGCCTACCAATGAGACAAAAGCATATTTAAGCAACCTCGTTGTAGGCATGGAACCTTATTTCCGAGTTGCTGCTATACTTACCATCAGGTGCCTTCTTGGATTTCTCCAAATTTTCCATTTCGGCGATGGTAGCAGTCAGCTTAGTTCGGCATTCTTCTAGCTCCTTCGATAATGTGTTATTCCTCTCCGTGAGTACCTAACAATGTAACGACTCTTAAACAGTTGAGCCAACTGCTTCAAGACTCGGGGGCTACTGGCATATGATTATTGAATCTGCACAAAAAAGTACTTACCCGCATATCCTTTGAAAGATGGTGAGTGGCTCCAGCAAGTCCATCCCGAGCAGCTCAGATATAAGCATCCGTTGAGCTGAAGGCATTGAATGCTGCCTCGGTGAAATTTGGGTCACGCATAGCCGCTCTCCGCCACCGATGATTCATCGCACTCTCCACTTCGGAGTTCGTGACGGATACATTATCTGAATCCTCTGGGAGATGACAATCCGGAATTGCACCCGCATCCCCTCCAGTCCTTGTGGCAGGATTCGGGGCTGGATTAGTCTGTGCATGGCCGGTCAGGTCTCCGGATACAATCCGGCGTACACTCCTCCTGCAATATGGCACAGCAGGAAATGTCACCGTCCGATCATCCACTGAGTGCGTGTTAAAGGATTATACCTCTCCGATAAAGGGGAGGGCCCGACTGTATCATCGTTAGCCTTTCTTTTCAGAGACGCGCCTTGTGCGAGCGTGGTCTTCTTAGAGGATGCCTTTGCTGCAGTACGATGGTAGGAGCATCGCCCCTTGAGAGCATGATGTAGTGCGGTGGGTGAGTCGCAGTGGGAAAACTCTTTTTGGGGAGATGTATCTTGGGTTCTTACATGGGAGGAAGGAAGAAGCCCGGGGTAATCGGCTATAATAGCCACTTCCGTGCCATCATAGCTCGTATGATAAAAGAATCCATCCTTAAAATATACAAATATATCCGGATCCTCTTCGTATCCAGGATCAAGGTCTCGATTATGGTCCTCCGGCTCCGGAGCGGTGCTGTAGATCCCTGCGACGACCTTTCTCCATTCCTGTTAAAAGTAGTCGGATTAAGTTCGACTAAAAAGCATAGTTAAGGAAAAAAAGATCGATTAAGGCATATAATCAAAGAGTCACCCAGTCAATGGGGCTATACATGGAGAAACCTTGTCGACACTTTAGGTGAGCGAAATCTTCCTTTTCCCCTTTGAAAAGGTTGGCCAACGTGGAGGCCAGCGCGGCGAAATTAGCCAGACCTTTGCACCCACAACGTGAGGTGTCATCCTCCCCGTTGTAATGCCACATGGGAAGCCCTCTGGATTGAATAGGTTGAATGCATCGAGTTATATATTGAAATCGCCATTACCTCGACTATACATAGTCCGGAGTGGGCAAGTATTCTGATCTTGTTCACTAGCCTCTTAACTTCCGCACTATCGTCTTGTTCATAGCTTCAGGGATGCCAGCTGGCGCGCTTCTTTAAAGGAGAGGAGGAAAATTCGGGAAGACCTTGCCGGATTGGGTCCGGAAGGACAACGTCTTCGATGTAGAACCACTCCAAGGGCCACTCTTCGAATGCCTTCTTTGCAGTGCCAGACATGTATCCTATTCCGCCTATACGCCATACTTCGGTACCGCCCACCTCGAATATGGATCCCTTCTGGGAGCAAGGGATGAGGGAGAAATATTTCCTCCATAAATCAAAATGGGCCTCGCAGTCTAGGAACAACTCACAAAGAGCAACAAAGCCTGCGATGTGTAGGATGGAGCCCGGCGTGAGATTGTGCAGTTGGAGACCGTAATACTCCAGAAGACCTCCGAGGAAAGGGTGTATTGGAAATCCCATGCCCCTCAGTAGGAATGAAACGAAGCACACCCGCTCCCCTTTATTGGGATTCAGGAAGTTCTCCGCCAGGGCTTCGCCGTTGAAGGTAGTTAATCTTGCCTGAACGGGGACTAGATCCGATGGAGGGAGGTATCCCTGCGCCTGAAGCTTGGTCAACTAGGCATGGGGCACTGAGCAGCTCTCCCATTCGCCTTCTTGAGGGCCGTGTGGGCGCGAGGAAGAGAAAGGATTGTTAGCCATCTTTTGTTGGTTTCCTATGGCAAGCTCTAAGGATTTTTCGTCTGGTGAGGAATGGCGTCTGAGATTCAATCTCCTTAAATAAGCGCCTTCCCTACATGGTCAAGGGGTTACTTGTAAAAATACTTAGACCCTTCATATTCGTCTGACACATGTAAGCCGAGGCGATGGCGGCGCAGAAGCTGAAGAGTATGATATTTAAATGCAAAGCCGAACTATATGGAGTACCATGGGGAACTCGCCTTGCAAAGTGATACATTTCCAACGTATCTATAATTTTTGATTCTTCCATGCTATTATATTACCCGTTTTGGATGTTTATGGGCTTTACTTTACACTTTTATATCATTTTTTGGACTAACCTACTAACCGGAGGCCCAACCCGAATTGCTGTTTTTTTGCCTATTTCAGTGTTTCGAAGAAAAGGAATATCAAACAGAGTCCAAACGGAATGAAACCTTCGGGAGCGATCTTTTTGGAACAAACGCAATCCAGGAGACTTGGAGTGGACATCAAGCAGCAAACGAGGTGGCCACGAGGGTGCCCGGCGTGCCCTAGGGGGGTGGGTGCACCCCCCACCCTCGTGGGCCCCTCATGGTTCAACCTACCTACTTCTTCCTCCTATATATATCCACGTACCCCGAGAACATCTAGGAGCACCACGAAAAACTATTTCCACCGCCGCAACCTTCTGTATCCGCGAGATCCCATCTTGGAGCCTTCGCCGGTGCTCCGCCGTAGGGGGAATCGACCATGGAGGCCCTCTACATCATCTCCAAGGCCTCTCCGATGAGTTGTGAGTAGCTTAGCACAGACTTTCGGGTCCATAGTTATTAGCTAGATGGCTTCTTCTCTCTCTTTGAATCTCAATACAATGTTCTCCTCGATCTTCTGGGAGATTGATACGTCTCCAACGTATCTACTTTTGCAAACACTTTTGCCCTTGTTTTGGACTCTAACTTGCATGATTTGAATGAAACTAACCAGGACTGACGCTGTTTTCAGCAGAACTGCCATGATGTTGTTTATTGTGCAGAAAAAAAAGTTCTCGGAATGACCTGAAAATCCACGGAGATAAGTTTTGGAAAATATAAAAAATACTGGCGAAAGAATCAAGGCCAGGGGCCCACACCCTGTCCATGAGGGTGGGGGCGTGCCCTCCCCCCTGGGCGTGCCCTCCTGTCTCGTGGGCCCCCTGACGCTCCACCGACCTCAACTCCAACTTCGTATATTCTGTTTCGCGGAGAAAAAAAATCAGGGAGAAAGTTTCATCACGTTTTACGATATGGAGCCGCCGCCAAGCCCTAATCTCTCTCGGGAGTGCTGATCTGGAGTCCGTTCGGGGCTCCGAAGAGGGGGATTCGTCGCCGTCGTTGTCGGTGTCAAAACCGGCGGATCTCGGGTAGGGGGTCCAAAGTTGTGTGTCTTAGGATCGATGGTAACATGAACACGGGATTTTACCCAGCTTCGGGTTCTCTTGATGAGATAATACCCTACATGCTGCTTGATTGACTATAATGAGTATAGGGATTACAAGAGTTGATCTACCTCGAGATCATATGCTGTGGTCTAAACCCTAGAGGTATGATGAGTAATGTCATAATCCCCTATCGACTAGCCTGGCCTCGGTTTATATAATGTACCAGAGGCCTAGGATAACAAGAGTCCTAGCCGAATACGCTGGTGGGGGAGGAGTCCTTGTCTTGATCACCAAGTCTTGTGGAATCTTCCTTCTATGCGGTAACTGTCCGAACTGGCCCATGAGTATACGGCCATGGGGGTCCTCGGCCCAATCTAACTGATCAGGAGACGACGTGGTGAGTACCCCCTAGTCCAGGACACCGTCAGTAGCCCCCTAAACCGGTCTTCAAGTTGGGGACGCTCCTCGATTCTTCCGAACTATTCTTCATCTTCGGTCGTCGGTCTTGAAAACTGGTTCAACAAATCTTCTCATCTTCGATCTTGAGGGTCGCGAAGTAAATTCGAAGAGTTTACATGTCGGGTATCCGAGGAGCCCCTTTAAGTTTCTGGCCTTTATCAATGCCTTGTCATTATTATGCCACACCTCGGGTTTGAAGTTATTCCTGGGTGGCAGTGTCCTCTTGCGTCCGAGCTCCAACGCCGGATTACATTCGAGGTATCTTTTGCAGCCAAGCACCAACGCCGGACTGTGTTCAAGCTCCAACACCGGACTGTATCCGAGCTCCAACGCCGGACTATATCCGAGATGTCATAGATCATCTGGGTTAAAAAAGTTGTAGGAGTTTAGCCGAGCTTAATGTCGGAAATGCCCTCTATGGAGCCAGCCACTGGCGTCCAACCTTTATGCCGGACTGCTTCCGAGGTGGTGCACCACCCCTGACTGCAGGCTGATTTTTTGATTGGTGCAATTTATTCTTTGCTGAGATATATAGTCAGTAGCCCTCAAGGTGTGTGCGTCGGTCTAAAACCCGATATGCACCTGAAGGAAAACATGAAACCCCTGATCCTAGTTGCCCCTGAGACTCAGGTCGATGCGCGAAATTGGCCTGAGGATCAACTCCTAGCTCGGCAGCATACATAGGAATAGAAACGCGGTGTGCAAAGTCCTCAAGACTCAGGTTGGGTGCGGCCGACCGACCTGAGGATAATAATCTCCTCGAAAACTATATTGCACTTTAAATTTTCTGCATTGGATTGCCAATGCAGTAGCCCCCGAGACACTGGTCGGGTGGCAACATCAGATCACGGGACCGATGTACCCCCCTTAATATTTGTAAATAATAAGCCCGAAGCATAGTAGCCCCCGAGCCTTAATGCGGGCATGGGAGGCCGAATTAAGGATCGATATCCATTGTAAAATCACAAACTATGTGTAATGACTCTATGTATCTAGGTACTTTACATCATTAATGCTCGGATCCATATTGTACAAAACTTTGTTGACCGACCATCGGCTTCAACCCCCTCGGCCAGCAGCCGAGGAGTGTTTGTCCTACTTTATAAAGCCTTTGTGAGGGCAAATATTTACGGCAAACAAGGCAGTCCGGTCATACGGTTTTATAAACAAAGGTACGCAGAGAGACATGTTATATTATTGTTTAACATAAGAAACATCGTCCAAAAAAAATAGTCCCACTATCGATTCCTTTATTTGGGTTGTCATGCTAAGCATGATCATGAAACCTCAGCTCCAATCAATGTGGGAGGAAAATACTGAGGATTTAGTTCGGGGAAAGCTTCCAGCAAGTATCCCCCCGGTTAGTGTTCGGCGATAGCCGAGGTCAAGCCGTAAACACTTTGGCCAATGTTATGAACAACCCGTCATTTAATATAGTCACCGGACCGCTGACCAGTTTACGCTTATTGTGACAGTCAGTTTTCGGCTTTCTCCACTGCGGTGCTTAACCATGCGAGCTGGAAGCACAATCGCAGTGGTTCTCCCGTAGCACACCTAGCTGAACAAAGCGGAATACAGGAGGCAAGCACAGGAGCCGGGCAACCCAATTATTGACCGAAGACACAATTTGAAACTGACGCATATATAGCAATATCCGAGATTTTTTTGCCAAATCTCTAAAGGTGTCCGGCATTGCACTGCGAGACTTATGTGGAACACACACAAATAGTTTAAAAGTGCCATAAACCTGGAAAACCAAGAAACTTCAATAAAAACTTGACGTCCGAACAAGATCAAGTGTTCGGTGCCAATATGAAAATTGGTCTTTAAAAAAAAGTGCTTCTGTTGTGCTTTAACATGACACATCCTATCTCAAGACTTCAAGCGGGTCAGCCTACGGCTTCAACCTCCTATCCCGAAGGCGGAGTACTTAGGCTCCCCGGCTATTGACCACACACTCTCGTCGAAAAAGGAGTGATAGAAAAAAACTTTGCAGCGACTAGGAAGAAGAACAGTTATTATAAAACAACTCACATAAATTTAAGAGCCCCCGAGTGACTTGGGTAAAAGAATTTTATGTTATAATGATTGTGCGTACCTAAGTACTTATATCATATCTGTGTTCACCCGAACTTTGAACGCGTCTTAACCGACCATTGGCTTCTCCCTCTTCGATCAAGGAATGAAGAGTGTTATGTACTCCACATGTCGAGAATATCGACGGTGTTTCCGATAACCAGGCAATCAGGCCATAAGGCTGTAACAGACAAAGCGCGCTCAGGGAACTTATGCTATATTACTAACAAAGTGTAAGAAGCATCTTCGAAGAAAATAGTACCCCCACCGATACCTTTCTTCGGTTGCTCATTATTATTATGAGACTTGTGCAATAGTTTTTTTGTACTCATGAGTTTCGTTGTGCGCCGACCAGTGTTGAAAATAGTAAGAGTGCTAGCTTTTGGCTTCACCCAGTCTGAGGTCCGGCTTGGATGAACCGATTGCGACAATCGCAGAGGTGCTCCCTTTACTCCCTAGCCGAACAATCGGGAATGTAGGGGTAAACACAGGAGCCAGGCAACCCAGCTTGCAAATCGCTTAAGTCAACATGGTGCATATTGTGGCGTAATACACGAACAAGGAACGAAGCCGTACAAGTATAATCATATGCAAGAGGAAAAGCTCCATCAAGGGAGCCCTCAAATAAACGGGGTATTTGAATATGTGCGTCACAAACAAAGTTTTGACAAGGAACTTTGTGCCAAAAAGTATAATGCTTGTTCGAACCGAACAAACTTTAAAACTGAAAGTTTTTGAGCATGAAAGCAACTTAGCTGGTTAATGTGCTCGGTGTTGATGACGCGATTCGGGCTTGTGGCGGGACAAAGACGCCCATTGAACCGACGAGGTTCGCAGTCCTCGGCATGGCCGAGGTCCCAGCCCCCAGGCCCGACGTGTCCGAGCAAGGAGTTCGGCATTCCGGAGTAATGACCACGTAACGCGATCAAAATCAATTACCTGCACACATAAAACAGTGCGGTCCAGGAAATAATAATAATATATATATAATCCTTGAATAATTGCTTTACGCAAAAATAGTTTATTTAAAGAGATGTGGCCTGGCGCCGAAGCCAATGTCGATGCAGGGCGTCGGCGTGACGCAGTGAAGGCGTGACAAAGCCTGAATTTGCAGGGTGGTCTAAGTTTCGGATGCGGCGTTCGCTGAACTATGTACGGAAACTAACCGAACCACCACGCAGCCATTTTTTAATGTGGCCGCCATTTGATAGACCTGTGTACAGATGATGGAACAAACCGATGCAGAGGAAGAAGAAACAGCCGGCCTGCATAGGATTCGCCCCGGATGAAGAGGCAAGGGTCGACCCCGCAGTCCCCCTCATCGAAGAGACGACAACCATCACCCCTCCTTGCTCTACCAAGAGACGAACACCACAGGGAAAAAAGGAAGGACTGCAATCGACCGGGGGGGGGGGGGAATCAGAGGCAACACCACCTGTCGAGCGCTGCGTACCCACCCAAGCGCCACGAAGACACACGACCAGACCAAGAGGCTCATACGAATGAGCAACCCACTTAATGGGAGGACCCACCTGCAGGTCACATCCCCGATCAACCAGGAGCCTCCCTCTCAAGTGACCTTAGAGTTTTAGGTGATGAGGAAGCAAAAAATGGGGATGCAAAATAAACTAGACCATGGTGTTCTGCTCAATGCCCATGATACGTGGCGCCAGCCAAGGACCTCGTCAAAGCTCGATGTGGCGAGTATGGTGTGAAGGAAATATGCCCTAGAGGCAATATTAAAATTGTTATTTATATTTCCTTATATCATGATAAGTATTTATCATTCATGCTAGAATTGTATTAATCGGAAACTTAGTACATGTGTGAATACATAGACAAAACAAAGTGTCCCTAGTATGCCTCTACTTGACTAGCTCGTTAATCAAAGATGGTTATGTTTCCTGTCCATAGACATGTGTTGTCATTTAATGAACGGGATCACATCATTAGAGAATGATGTGATGGACAAGACCCATCCGTTAGCTTAGCATTATGGTCCTTACAGTTTCATTGCTACTGCTTTCTTCATGACTTATATATGTTCCTCAGACTATGAGATTATGCAACTATCGAATACCGGAGGAACACCTTGTGTGCTCTCAAACATCACAACATAACTGGATGATTATAAAGATGCTCTATAGGTGTCTACGAAGGTGTTTGTTGGATTGGCATAGATCGAGATTAGGATTTGTCACTCCGTGTTTCGGAGACGTATCTCTAGGCCCTCTCGGTAATGCTCATTACTATAAGCCTTGCAAGTAATGTGACTAATGAGTTAGTTGCGGGATGAAGTATTCCGGAACGAGTAAAGAGACTTGCCGGTAATGAGACTGAACTAGGTATGATAATACTGATGATCGAATCTCGAGCAAGTAACATACTGATGACAAAAGGAACAACGTATGTTGTTGTGCGGTTTGACCGATAAAGATCTTCATAGAATATGTAGGAGCCAATATGAGCATCCAGGTTCCACTATTGGTTATTGATCGGAGATGTGTCTCGATCATGTCTACATAGTTATCGAACCCGTAGGGTCCGCATGCTTAATGTTCGATGACAATTTGTATTATGAGTTATGTGTTTTGATGACCGAAGTTTGTTCGGAGTCCCGGATGAGATCACAGACGTGACGAGCAGTCTCGAAACGGTCGAGACATATTCAGACATCGGAATGGTTCCAGAGAAGTTCGGGTATTTTCTGGAGTAACGGGAGGTTACCGGAACCCCCCGGGGAGTTGTTGGGCCTTAGTGGGCCTTAGTGGGAAGAGGAGGCAGCGGCCAGGAGGTGGCGCCCCCCCAAGCCCAGTCCAAATTGTTCAAGGGGTTGGGGGCGCCCCCCCTCTCCCTACCTCTCCCCCTCTCCTTTAGGTGGAATCCTACTAGGACTTGGAGTCCTAGTAGGACTCCCCTCTCCTGGCGCACCCTGCAAGGGCCATGAGGGAGTCCTGGATTATGGGGTCCTCGGAGAGCTGGCCTGTGTGACATGGGCCGGAATGATGGGTCGTGAAGATACTGAACCGAAGGCCTTCTCCTGTGTCCGGATGGGACTCTCCTTTGCATGGACGGCAAGCTTGGCGTCTGCGTGTGTAGTTTTTTTCCTCTGTAAACCGACTTTGTACAACCCTACTCCCCTTCGGTGCCTATATAAACCGGAGGGTTTAGTCCTTAGGGGCTATCACAATAATACAGGCTAGACATCTAGGGTTTAGCCATCACGATCTCGAGGTAGATCAACTCTTGTAACCTCTATACTCATCAAAGTCAATCAAGCAGGAAGTAGGGTATTACCTCCATTAAGAGGGCCCGAACCTTGGTAAACATCGTGTCTCCCGCCTCCTGTTACCTTTGATCCTTAGACGCACAGTTCGGGACCCCCTACCCGAGATCCGCCGGTTTTGACACCAACATTGGTGCTTTCATTGAGAGTTCCTCTGTGTCGTCGACAGAAGGATTGATGGTCGCCTTGTCATCAAGGACAACATCACTTCCGGAGAAGCACTAGCTTTAGGGCAAACCCTCCGGCTCGGCAGCTTCATCATGGGCGCTCGCCCGGCTGTTAAGCCAGAAGTAGCCCAACTCATCGCCAAAAATCGCCTCCGCGTCATTCTTGAATACTCTGACAAGATGGATCTGGCAGATGTATCAGCCTTAAACGAACTGCTAGATCGCATCGCCTCCTTGGGGGTCGCAACCGACTATGATCAGATTGGGTTTAAACCCGATCAGAGAGAAATCAGATCTCCGCCGATCACCCATCATGTGGCAATCATGGAGGAACAAGACGACAATAACTCTTCTCCTATGTTGAGAACAAAGTATGTTCAGGTTTTCGAACTTGAAGAACCGGACTCCCGTCTTCTGGAAGACACTTCTTGTCCTCCGAACAGGGAATCGGGCGTTGAGCCTAAAAACGCACCGGATGCTCCGGAGCCTAGGCCTGTATCCTCGGAGGTTCTTCAGAATCCGGACTTCTCAGTGGGTCAGGGTTCGGATTTGATCCTGCCCACCCACCACAAGTAATATTCCCCAAGCAAGTCCGGTCCTCCGGACATATGCGACTTAATGTATGTGCGGTAGCAGCCCCAGGAAACAGTCCACCACTTTTGGGATAGATTCCTACTTGTTAAAAACAAGATCAAGGATTGCTGTGACAACGACGCGATCTTGGTATTTTACAACAATTGCACGGATGAGGGAATCCTTAATGCCCTCAACCGTCATCGCGTACTGCACTTTGCCGATTTGGCACACATAGTAGAGAAGTACTGCGCAATGGAAAGCGCCTAGAAAACCCAGACAAACCGCTAGGAACCGCAGGCCTTTAGGCCATCCCCCGGACGGGCAAAGAGGATGCACCCCCGCAGAGCACCCAATCATCATCCCGTGGACAAGAAAATTAAACCCATTACGGGGCATAGAACTGTCCTCGAGGAATGGCTCGACAAGCCCTGTAAAATTCACATGACATCGAACAACGAATCAACGCATAGCCTTCGAGCATGTTGGGTACTCCGACAGGTAGCCAAGAGCAGCGAGCGTATCCTCACTACCAACACTCCAGAGAACTACTCTTCGGAGGACAATGATCCCAAAGTATTCACGGTCTTCGAGACCTTTTCTTCAAATAATCGGCACAAAAGGGCGCTCCGCGACCTCGCCGAAGTCTGCCATGTGGTAGCAGTAAATCCTTGGAACGACACGGCGATCATTTTTAACGCCGATGACGAACCAAGAGCCCGCTTAGTCCGGGCACCAGCCGCTTTGGTCCTAAACCTAATCGTAGACGACTTTTGGCTCACTAAAGTGCTCATGGATGGCGGTAGCGGACTAAACCTCATCTACGAGGGCATGCTCAACAAATGCAAATGGACAGGAGTCGCATTAAGCAAAGTAACACAACCTTTCGTGGTATTATCCCTAGTTGGGAAGCCAGATGCTCGGGAAAAATCAAACTCGACGTGGTATTCAACACGCCGGAGAACTATAGGTCAAAGAGTTACTCTTCCATGTGGCACCAATCAACAACGGGTATCATGCTTTGCTGGGGCGAGACACATTCACGCACTTCCAAGCCATACCCCATTATGGGTATATGAAGCTCAAAATGCCCGGGCCCAATGGAATTATCACTATCACCAGTGATCCGGACATATCACTCCATGCCAAAAACAAAACCGCCTCTCTGGCCCTTGAGGCTCTATCCGAGGCCCTCGCGGCCGAGGAATTGACCACTCTACGTTCTACAGTAGATAGGGACGATGTAATTCTCGATAAGAGACCCAAATCTACTTCCTTCAAGCCAGCAGACGAAATAGTCAAAATTCAAGTCCACCCGACGGACCCCAAGAAAACAGCTTCCATTGAGGCACAGCTGGATCCGACGGTGGACGCCGCATTACGCGCATTTCTGCATGAGAACTGGGACATTTTTTCCTGGCACCCTTTGGATATGCCAGGTACCCCACGGAGACTGGCCGAGCATAGTCTCAATATACTGAAAGGATATAAACCAATCAAGCAAACTCTGCGCTGATTCTCCGAACCCAAACGAGCTAGCCAAGCTATTCGAAGCCGGGTTTATAAGAGAGATCAAACATCCGAACTGGCTAGCAAACCTGGTCATGGTACTTAAGAAGGATAAATCCTGGCGCCTGTGTGTTGATTTCAAAGACCTTAATAAGGCTTGCCTAAGGACCCCTTCCCACTACCTCGAATTGACCAGATTATTGACGCAACCGCAGGACACGATTCCTTGTGCTTCCTTGATGCATACTCCAGATACCATTGCTACGTCTTGAGCTTGCGTTGGTTTTCATTGAAAAGGAAAGGGTGATGCAGCAATAGTAGCGTAAGTATTCCCCCAGTTTTTCAGAACCAAGGTATCAATCCAGTAGGAGGCTCCTCAAAATTCCCACGCACCTACACAAACAAACAAAGAACTTGCAACCAACGCAATAAAAGGGTTGTCAATCCCTTCACGGCCACTTGCGAAAGTGAGATCTGATAGAGATAGTATGATAAGATAAATATAGTTTTGGTATTTTATAATATAGATTGGAAAAGTAACGATGCAAATAAAAGTAGATTGAAAGGTTATATGATAAAAGATAGACCCGGGGGCCATAGGTTTCACTAATGGCTTCTCTAAGGATAGCATAAGTATTATGGTGGGTGAACAAATTACTGTCGAGCAATTGATAGAAAAGCGAATAATTATGAGATTATCTAGGCATGATCATGTATATAGGCATCACGTCCGTGACAAGTAGACCGACTCCTGCCTGCATCTACTACTATTACTCCACACATCGACCGCTATCCAGCATGCATCTAGAGTATTAAGTTCATAAGAACAGAGTAACGCATTAAGAAAGATGACATGATGTAGAGGGATAAACTCATGCAATATGATATAAACCCCACCTTTTTATCCTCAATGGCAACAATATAATACGTGCCTTGCAACCCCTATTGTCACTAGGTAAGGACACCACAAGATTGAACCCAAAGCTAAGCACTTCTCCCATTACAAGAAAGATCAATCTAGTAGGCCAAACCAAACTGATAATTCGAAGAGACTTGCAAAGATAACTCAATCATACATAAAAGAATTCAGAAGAGATTCAAATATTTCTCATAGATAAACTTGATCGTAAACCCACAATTCATCGGATCTCAACAAACACACCGCAAAAAGAGTTACATCGAATAGATCTCCACAAGAGAGGGGGAGAACATGGTATTGAGATACAAAAAGAGAGAAGAAGCCATCTAGCTAATAACTATGGACCCAAAGGTCTATGGTAAACTACTCACAACTCATCGGAGGGGCTATGGTGTTGATGTAAAAGCCCTCCATGGTCGATTCCCCCTCCGGCGGAGCACCGGTGAAGGCTCCAAGATGGGATCTCCGCGGATACAGAAGGTTACGGCGGTGGAAATTGTTTTTCATTGGCTCCCTGGATGTTTTCGGGGTATGTGGGTATACATAGGAGGAAGAAGTAGGTCAGTGGCCGTCCGAGGGGCCCACGAGATAGGGGGCGCCCTGTAGGGGTGGGCGCGCCCTCCACCCTTGTGGCCGCCTTAATCGCTTCTTGACTTGCACTCCAAGTCCTTTGGATCAATTTTGTTCCAAAAATCACGCTCCCGAAGGTTTCATTCCGTTTGGACTCCGTTTGATATTCATTTTCTTCGAAATACTAAAATAGGCAAAAAAAACAGCAATACGGGGTGGGCCTCCAGTTAGTAGGTTAGTCCCAAAAATGATATAAATGTGTAAAATAAAGCCCATAAACATCCAAAAGCGGTAATAGCATGGAACAATCAACAATTATAGATATGTTGGAGAAGTATCAACCATCAAATTAAGATGAAAGAATCCGACCAAGCCGCCACGGCATTCATCACTCCATATGGGCCCTTCTGCTTCAACACTATGCCTTTCGGGCTCAAGAACACTGGCGCAACCTACCAACGCATGATTCAAACATGCCTGGAAAAGCAGATCGGCAAAACTGTGGAGGCATATGTAGATGACGTAGTCATAAAAACCAAACATATCGATTCATTGGTAGATGACTTACGCCTTACATTCGACAACCTCCAAGCATATGACATATGGCTCAATCCGGAAAAATGCATTTCCGGTGTTCCAGCCGGAAAAGCTGCTTGGGTTCATTGTCTCGAATAGAGGAATCAAAGCAAACCCCGCTAAAATCTGAGCCCTGTCACGGTTGGCAACACCAACAGACCTCATGCAGCTCCAAAAGTTAGCTGGGTGCGTGACAACTTTAAGCCGTTTTATCTCCAGACTAGGGGAAAAGGCATTGCCATTATATCGCTTGCTCCGCCGCACCGACCACTTATTGTGGACGGACGCTGCCATAGCCAGACTGGAAGAAATAAAAGCTCTGTTAGCAAGTAACCCAATCCTGGCCGCACCAAACGTCGGCGAACCGATGCCTCACTAGGTGGTGAGTGCGGTGCTTGTCTTTGAACGAGATGAGGAGGGACATACATTCCCAGTTCAAAAACTAGTATATTATGTATCAATGGTCCTTACACCATGCAAATCCCGATACCCGCATTATCAAAAGATAGCATATGCGGTCTTTAGGCTGGTTGTAATGGGTAGTATCATAAGTTAGTATCATGCATATGATACTAGTGTATGATACTACCTCCCTAATGCATAGTATCATACGGTAGTATCATATATGACTTTATTTATTGCCATGCATGACACATACTAGTGTAGCATTTATTATGATACGGTATCATGATATGATACTCAACCCTCTCTTACTTCATTTAATTCTATGCCACCTCATCAAAGTTGCCTAGTTGGCATGCATGATACTAGCTATGATACTCCCATTACAACCAGCCTTATGGCATCCCGCAAGCTGCGACACTACTTTCAAGAGTACTCGATCACGGTGGCTTCCGAAGTACCACTTAACGATATTATAAACAATCGGGACGCCACCTGCCGGATTGCCAAATGGGCAATTAAGCTCTTACCATTTGAAATAATTTACAAGCCATGCCGAGCTATCAAATCTCAGGTGTTAGCTGACTTCATCGCCGAATGGACAAAGGCCGAACTCTCTAAAGAATACCACACATATTCCAACTGGGTGATGCACTTCGACGGCTCTAAAATGTTAGCCGGATTGGGGGCTGGTGTCGTCTTGACATCACCCACAGGAGACAGAATTCATTACGTGCTCCAAATACTGTATACCGACTCTAACAATGCAGCCGAATACGAGGCCCTACTGCATGATCTCCGGATGGGCGTCTCCATGGGCATACAATGCCTCGAAGTATGCAGGGACTCAAACCTCGCAATATCTCAGATAAACGGAGACTTCGACGCTAAATATTTGAAGATGGTGGCTTACCGCAATGCCGTACTCAAAATATCAGCTCGGTTTGAAGGGCTCGAGTTTCATCATGTGGCTCGAGACAGTAATCAAGTTGTGGACATACTTTCCCGCATGGGCGCCAAGCGCGACCCTGTCCCACCTAACACCTTCATGGAGAGGCTCTTCAAGCCATCCGTCGTGTGGCAGGACGATAGCAGCAACACCGTTCCAGAACCGATCATACCCCCGATTCCGAACACAGTCCCGATATCGTCAGGGGTTCCGGCATAGAAGTAACACCGTCGGCTCACGGAATCATGGCCGTAATCGCCCCGTGGACTGAACCGTTCCTCGCCTACCTTAATAGGAATGAGCTCCCTGATGATCAGATGAAGGCCCGTCGCATTGTTTGATGCTCGAAGGCCTACAAAGTCCATGAGGGGAACTGTACAAGAAAAGTACCACCAGAGTACTCCAAAGGTGTATCTCCGAAGAAGAAGAAGAAGGACGGGAGCTCTTGGCTGAAATACACGCCGGTCTCGATGGCCATCACGCTGCAGCTCGGGCCCTTGTAAGTAAGGCCTTCCGTACGGGTTTCTTTTGGCCCACGGCCCGAGCAAACGCACAAGACCTCGTACAACGATGTGTTGGATGCCAGTTTTTCCCCAATCAAAGCCATATGCCGCCCACTGCCTTGCGAACAATCCCCATTACTTGGCCTTTTGCGGTCTGGGGGCTAGACATGGTCGGACCCCTTAAAGGGGGAAGCCATAAGAAGAAATATTTACTAGTTATGGTCGACAAGTTCAGTAAGTGGATAGAAGCCAAACCAGTCAAAACGGCCGAAGCCGGACCGGTTATAGACTTCATATCCGGTGTTGTACACCATTATGGTGTCCCACATAGTATCATTACTGAAAACGGTTCTAACTTTACGGCCGATGAGGTGAAAACCTGGTGCGCTAATTTGGGCATCAAGCTTGATTACGCCTTCGTATATCACCCTCAGACAAACGGTCGGGTCAAACGGGCTAACGACTTGATAATGAGCGGCATTAAACCCAGACTAGTGTGATCGCTGCATGAATTAGGCAAGCACTGGGTTGAAGAACTCGATTCTATACTCTGGGGGCTGCGTATCACGCCCAATCGCACGACCGGATACACACCTTTTTTCATGGTGTACGGTGCTGAGGCAGTATTACCTTGCGACATTATTCATGACTCACCTCGAGTGCGCATGTATGAAGAGAGAGAGGCCGAGCTCGACCGGCAGGACGATCTGGACGTCTTGGAGGAGGAGCACGACATTGCGAAGGCCCGTTCCGCATTTTACCAACAACAAGCTCGGCGATATCAAAGCAGGGAAGTACGGGCAAAGACTTATAATGTCCGTGAACTCATCCTACGCCTACCAGAGAAGAAAAAGGACAAGCTCAAGCCCAAATGGGAGGGTCCCTTCATCATAGATGAAGTTCTCGCTGGAGGAGCCTATCGCCTTCACAACGCTTTGGATAATCGTTTGGAACCAAACCCATGGAACGATGCTCGGCTCCGAAGATTCTACGCCTAAGTTCACACTTATAACTTTCTTCGTCTTCTCATTTCTCTCTCTCACCCTTTTTATCTCTTTTTCGTTTTTGTACGAAATCTACCAGTGTTCGGATAAACCGCACACTCGAGGGATATACATCATTAAATGTACATACCCCATAATACCTGGGGGCTTCTTTTCACAGAAGCTTATTGTGATTATTATTTTGGAGCGTCGAGCTCACCGTATATATGTGTTGTCTACTCATATGTGTCTTGTCTTCGCCATTATATGCACCTTTATAACTTCATTTTTTTCTGAGCTGGGTTGCCTGGCTCCTCTGCTTAGGCCCTACGTTCCCGCTTGTTCGGCTAGGGCATAAAGGGAGCACCTCTGCAATTGTTGCAGCCGGGTTATCCGGACGTGTACCTCAGACGGGTGAAGCCGAAAGCTAGCATTCTTAAGGGAATAATCGGTCAGCGAACAAGAGGCAAATTGCCCTTGTTGCAATATATGCCCCCAAATTATAATGCATACTATGATTGCTCGCACCACAGCTTATGCATGCGCAAAAATGCATGCTGGCCCAGGGAAAGGAACCCTTAGCGGAACTATTCTCTCTCGAAGATGTTTCTTACGATCAAATATAATATAACATAACTCCCTGAATACAACTTGTCTATTTAAGCAACTATGACCGGACTGCCTAGTTTCCAAACATACCTTGGTGTTTACCAATGGTATAAATATCAAACACTCCAAACCTCGGGTTCTGGAGGTCGAAGTGGAAAGTCTGCCATGACAATCGTTTTACAATTCGGCTGGGAATAAGTTTGTTGATAAAGTACACTAATACTTGGACTCAAACACTTCTTATTCCTCTAGACCCTCTAGTAGGTTGTCTAGTTTACAATCCTGTTGAGAAAACTTAGCGGCTATTTTCACTTGGTCGTACACTAAGCTAACAGGAATTTCCTGTCCATCTGGTCCCCGAGGTCCGACCCGGGCCATATGATTCGGATCAAGCTTGGTATACCACGTTTTCACCATGGCCCAGGCTTCTCGGGCACCTACCCGACATGTTAATATCTTGCATAGCTCCAAACGGCGACGAGCTCCCTTGAATAAATTTGCAAGCTCAACCATACTTCCTGGAGGGGCAGCAGATGGCCATAAAGCCTTTGCCATGTTCCTCAATGCCTTCCGAGCTCGTTCATGCACTTTGGACAGCTCTTGTAGCAGGTTGCCTTGGAACCCAGACACTTCTCGGGGCATCCGGTTAGAACACCTACAGAAGCAAACTCTTAAAATTTTCAACCAGGAGACCGTGTGATAGATAGGTTAAAGAGCATATTGATTATGCCACCTTTCAGCTTCTTGTTCTGCTTCAAAGCGTCCGATAATTGGGCTCTTAAATCCTTCAGTTCTTCGGCTTGCTTGATATTTGCATCTTGTAGTTTGTTCTTCTCATTAATGCTCCTTGTCAATACACGTTGACCGGCGGCTTCTTGCCCTTCAGCATGTTGTTTGTCTGCTTGAGCAGCCCTTAGCCTCTCCTCCAGTTGATCTGCCGAGCCTACCAATGAGACAAAAGCATATTTAAGCAACCTCGTTGTAGGCATGGAACCTTATTTCCGAGTTGCTGCTATACTTACCATCAGGCGCCTTCTTGGATTTCTCCAAATTTTCCATTTCGGCGATGGTAGCAGTCAGCTTAGTTCGGCATTCTTCTAGCTCCTTCGATAATGTGTTATTCCTCTCCATGAGTACCTAACAATGTAACGACTCTTAAACAGTTGAGCCAACTGCTTCAAGACTCGGGGGCTACTGGCATATGATTATTGAATCTGCACAAAAAAGTACTTACCCGCATATCCTTTGGAAGATGGTGAGTGGCTCCAGCAAGTCCATCCCGAGCAGCTCAGATATAAGCATCCGTTGAGCTGAAGGCATTGAATGCTACCTCGGTGAAATTTGGGTCACGCATAGCCGCTCTCCGCCACCGATGATTCATCGCACTCTCCACTTCGGAGTTCGTGACGGATACATTATCTGAATCCTCTGGGAGATGACAATCCGGAATTGCACCCGGATCCCCTCCAGTCCTTGTGGCAGGATTCGGGGCTGGATTAGTCTGTGCATGGCCGGTCAGGTCTCCGGATACAATCCGGCGTACACTCCTCCTGCAATATGGCACAGCAGGAAATGTCACCGTCCGATCATCCACTGAGTGCGTGTTAAAGGATTATACCTCTCCGATAAAGGGGAGGGCCCGACTGTATCATCGTTAGCCTTTCTTTTCAGAGACGCGCCTTGTGCAAGCGTGGTCTTCTTAGAGGATGCCTTTGCTGCAGTACGATGGTAGGAGCATCGCCCCTTGAGAGCATGATGTAGTCCGGTGGGTGAGTCGCAGTGGGAAAACTCTTTTTGGGGAGATGTATCTTGGGTTCTTACATGGGAGGAAGGAAGAAGCCCGGGGTAATCGGTTATAATAGCCACTTCCGTGCCATCATAGCTCGTATGATAAAAGAATCCATCCTTAAAATATACAAATATATCCGGATCCTCTTCGTATCCAGGATCAAGGTCTCGATTATGGTCCTCCGGCTCCGGAGCGGTGCTGTAGATCCCTGCGACGACCTTTCTCCATTCCTGTTAAGAGTAGTCGGATTAAGTTCGACTAAAAAGCATAGTTAAGGAAAAAAAAGATCGATTAAGGCATATAATCAAAGAGTCACCCAGTCAATGGGGCTATACATGGAGAAACCTTGTCGACACTTTAGGTGAGAGAAATCTTCCTTTTCCCCTTTGAAAAGGTTGGCCAACGTGGAGGCCAGCGCGGCGAAATTAGCCGGACCTTTGCACCCACAACGTGAGGCGTCATCCTCCCCGTTGTAATGCCACATGGGAAGCCCTCTGGATTGAATAGGTTGAATGCATCGAGTTATATATTGAAATCGCCATTACCTCGACTATACATAGTCCGGAGTGGGCAAGTATTCTGATCTTGTTCACTAGCCTATTAACTTCCGCACTATCGTCTTGTTCATAGCTTCAGGGACGCCAACTGGCGCGCTTCTTTAAAGGAGAGGAGGAAAATTCGGGAAGACCTTGCCGGATTGGGTCCGTAAGGACAACGTCTTCGATGTAGAACCACTCCAAGGGTCACTCTTCGAATGCCTTCTTTGCAGTGCCAGACATGTATCCTATTCCGCCTATACGCCATACTTCGGTACCGCCCACCTCGAATATGGATCCCTTCTGGGAGCAAGGGACGAGGGAGAAATATTTCCTCCATAAATCAAAATGGGCCTCGCAGTCTAGGAACAACTCACAAAGAGCAACAAAGCCTGCGATGTGTAGAATGGAGCACGGCGTGAGATTGTGCAGTTGGAGACCGTAATACTCCAGAAGACCTCCGAGGAAAGGGTGTATTGGAAATCCCACGCCCCTCAGTAGGAATGAAACGAAGCACACCCGCTCCCCTTTATTGGGATTGAGGAAGTTCTCCGCCAGGGCTTCGCCGTTGAAGGTAGTTAATCTTGCCTGAACGGGGACTAGATCCGATGGAGGGAGGTATCCCTGCGCCTGAAGCTTGGTCAACTAGGCATGGGGCACTGAGCAGCTCTCCCATTCGCCTTCTTGAGGGCCGTGTGGGCGCGAGGAAGAGCAAGGATTGTTAGCCATCTTTTGTTGGTTTCATATGGCAAGCTCTAAGGATTTTTCGTCTGGTGAGGAATGGCGTCTGAGATTCAATCTCCTTAAATAAGCGCCTTCCCTACATGGTCAAGGGGTTACTTGTAAAAATACTTAGACCCTTCATATTCGTCTGACACATGGAAGTCGAGGCGATGGCGGCGCAGAAGCTGAAGAGTATGATATTTAAATGCAAAGCCGAACTATATGGAGTACCATGGGGAACTCGCCTTGCAAAGTGATACATCTCCAACGTATCTATAATTTTTGATTCTTCCATGCTATTATATTACCCGTTTTGGATGTTTATGGGCTTTACTTTACACTTTTATATCATTTTTTGGACTAACCTACTAACCGGAGGCCCAACCCGAATTGCTGTTTTTTTGCCTATTTCAGTGTTTCGAAGAAAAGGAATATCAAACAGAGTCCAAACGGAATGAAACCTTCGGGAGCGATCTTTTTGGAACAAACGCAATCCAGGAGACTTGGAGTGGATATCAAGCAGCAAACGAGGTGGCCACGAGGGTGCCCGGCGTGCCCTAGGGGGGTGGGCGCGCCCCCCACCCTCGTGGGCCCCTCGTGGCTCAACCTACCTACTTCTTCCTCCTATATATATCCACGTACCCCGAGAACATCTAGGAGCACCACGAAAAACTATTTCCACCGCCGCAACCTTCTGTATCCGCGAGATCCCATCTTGGAGCCTTCGCCGGTGCTCCGCCGTAGGGGGAATCGACCATGGAGGCCCTCTACATCATCTCCAAGGCCTCTCCGATGAGTTGTGAGTAGTTTAGCACAGACTTTCGGGTCCATAGTTATTAGCTAGATGGCTTCTTCTCTCTCTTTGAATCTCAATACAATGTTCTCCTCGATCTTCTTGGAGATTGATACGTCTCCAACGTATCTACTTTTGCAAACACTTTTGCCCTTGTTTTGGACTCTAACTTGCATGATTTGAATGAAACTAACCTGGACTGACGCTGTTTTCAGCAGAACTGCCATGATGTTGTTTATTGTGCAGAAAAAAAAGTTCTCGGAATGACCTGAAAATCCACAGAGATAAGTTTTGGAAAATATAAAAAATACTGGCGAAAGAATCAAGGCCAGGGGGCCCACACCCTGTCCATGAGGGTGGGGGCGTGCCCTCCCCCCTGGGCGTGCCCTCCTGTCTCGTGGGCCCCCTGACTCTCCACCGACCTCAATTCCAACTTCGTATATTCTGTTTCACGGAGAAAAAAAATCAGGGAAAGTTTCATCACGTTTTACGATATGGAGCCGCCGCCAAGCCCTAATCTCTCTCGGGAGTGCTGATCTGGAGTCCGTTCGGGGCTCCGAAGAGGGGGATTCGTCGCCGTCGTTGTCGGTGTCAAAACCGGCGGATCTCGGGTAGGGGGTCCAAAGTTGCGCATCTTAGGATCGATGGTAACATGAACACGGGATTTTACCCAACTTCGGGTTCTCTTGATGAGATAATACCCTACATGTTGCTTGATTGACTATAATGAGTATAGGGATTACAAGAGTTGATCTACGCCGAGATCATATGTTGTGGTCTAAACCCTAGAGGTATGATGAGTAATGTCATAATCCCCTATCGACTAGCCTGGCCTCGGTTTATATAATGTACCAGAGGCCTAGGATAACAAGAGTCCTAGCCGAATACGCTGGTGGGGGAGGAGTCCTTGTCTTGATCACCAAGTCTTGTGGAATCTTCCTTCTATGCGGTAACTGTCCGAACTGGCCCATGAGTATACGGCCATGGGGGTCCTCGGCCCAATCTAACTGATCGGGAGATGACATGGTGAGTACCCCCTAGTCCAGGACACCGTCAGTAGCCCCCTAAACCGGTCTTCAAGTTGGGGACGCTCCTCGATTCTTCCGAACTGTTCTTCATCTTCGGTCGTCGGTCTTGAAAACTGGTTCAACAAATCTTCTCATCTTCGATCTTGAGGGTCGCGAAGTAAATCCGAAGAGTTTACATGTCGGGTATCCGAGGAGCCCCTTTAAGTTTCTGGCCTTTATCAATGCCTTGTTATTATTATGCCACACCTCGGGTTTGAAGTTATTCCTGGGTGGCAGTGTCCTCTTGCGTCCGAGCTCCAACGCCGGATTACATTCGAGGTATCTTTTGCAGCCAAGCACCAACGCCGGACTGTGTTCAAGCTCCAACACCGGACTGTATCCGAGCTCCAATGCCGGACTATATCCGAGATGTCATAGATCATCTGGGTTAAAAAAGTTGTAGGAGTTTAGCCGAGCTTAATGTCAGAAATGCCCTCTATGGAGCCAGCCACTAGCGTCGAACCTTTATGCCGGACTGCTTCCGAGGTGGTGTACCACCCCTGACTGCGGGCTGATTTTTTGATTGGTGCAATTTATTCTTTGCCGAGATATATAGTCAGTAGCCCTCAAGGTGTGTGCGTCGGTCTAAAACCCGAGATGCACCTGAAGGAAAACATGAAACCCCTGATCCTAGTTGCCCCTGAGACTCAGGTCGATGCGCGAAATTGGCCTGAGGATCAACTCCTAGCTCGGCAGCATACATAGGAATAGAAACGCGGTGTGCAAAGTCCTCAAGACTCAGGTTGGGTGCGGCCGACCGACCTGAGGATAATAATCTCCTCGAAAACTATATTGCACTTTAAATTTTCTGCATTGGATTGCCAATGCAGTAGCCCCCGAGACACTGGTCGGGTGGCAACATCAGATCACGGGACCGATGTACCGCTTTTAATATTTGTAAATAATAAGCCCGAAGCATAGTAGCCCCCGAGCTTTAATGCGGGCACGGGAGGCCGAATTAAGGATCGATATCCATAGTAAAATCACAAACTATGTGTAATGACTCTATGTATCTAGGTACTTTACATCATTAATGCTCGGATCCACATTGTACAAAACTTTGTTGACCGACCATCGGCTTCAACCCCCTCGGCCAGCAGCCGAGGAGTGTTTGTCCTACTTTATAAAGCCTTTGTGAGGGCAAATATTTACAGCAAACAAGGCAGTCCGGTCATACGGTTTTATAAACAAAGGTACGCAGAGAGACATGTTATATTATTGTTTAACATAAGAAACATCATCCAAACAAAATAGTCCCACTATCGATTCCTTTCTTTGGGTTGTTATGCTAAGCATGATCATGAAACCTCAGCTCCAATCAATGTGGGAGGAAAATACTGAGGATTTAGTCGGGGAAAGCTTCCAGCAAGTATCCCCCCGGTTAGTGTTCGGCGATAGCCGAGGTCAAGCCGTAAACACTTTGGCCAATGTTATGAACAACCCGTCATTTAATATAGTCACCGGACCACTGACCAGTTTACGCTTATTGTGACAGTCAGTTTTCGGCTTTCTCCACTGCGGTGCTTAACCATGCGAGCTGGAAGCACAATCGCAGTGGTTCTCCCGTAGCACACCTAGCTGAACAAAGCGGAATATAGGAGGCAAGCACAGGAGCCGGGCAACCCAATTATTGACCGAAGACACAATTCGAAACTGACGCATATATAGCAATATCTGAGATTTTTTTGCCGAATCTCTAAAGGTGTCCGGCGTTGCACTGCGAGACTTATGTGGAACACACACAAATAGTTTAAAAGTGCCATAAACTTGGAAAACCAAGAAACTTCAATAAAAACTTGACGTCCGAACAAGATCAAGTGTTCGGTGCCAATATGAAAATTGGTCTTTAAAAAAAGTGCTTCTGTCGTGCTTTAACATGACACATCCTATCTCAAGACTTCAAGCGGGTCAACCTACGGCTTCAACCTCCTATCCCGAAGGCGGAGTACTTAGGCTCCCCGGCTATTGACCACACACTCTCGTCGAAAAAGGAGTGATAGAAAAAAGACTTTGCAGCGACTAGGAAGAAGAACAGTTATTATAAAACAACTCACATAAATTTAAGAGCCCCCGAGTGACTTGGGTAAAAGAATTTTATGTTATAATGATTGTGCGTACCGAAGTACTTATATCATATCTGTGTTCACCCGAACTTTGAACGCGTCTTAACCGACCATTGGCTTCTCCCTCTTTGATCAAGGAATGAAGAGTGTTATGTACTCCACATGTCGAGAATATCGACGGTGTTTCCGATAACCAGGCAATCAGGCCATAATGCTGTAACAGACAAAGCGCGCTCAGGGAAATTATGCTATATTACTAACAAAGTGTAAGAAGCATCTTCGAAGAAAATAGTACCCCCACCGATACCTTTCTTCGGTTGCTCATTATTATTATGAGACTTGTGCAATAGTTTTTTTGTACTCATGAGTTCCGTTGTGCGCCGACCAGTGTTGAAAATAGTAAGAGTGCTAGCTTTTGGCTTCACCCAGTCTGAGCTCCGGCTTGGATGAACCGATCGTGACAATCGCAGAGGTGCTCCCTTTACTCCCTAGCCGAACAATCGGGAATGTAGGGGTAAACACAGGAGCCAGGCAACCCAGCTTGCAAATCGCTTAAGTCAACATGGTGCATATTGTGGCGT
The DNA here is from genome assembly GCF_018294505.1 of Triticum aestivum. Lineage (NCBI taxonomy): Eukaryota > Viridiplantae > Streptophyta > Magnoliopsida > Poales > Poaceae > Triticum > Triticum aestivum. The sequence continues at coordinate 696,964,048 of NC_057810.1, read as the reverse complement.
AATACACGAACAAGGAACGAAGCCGTACAAGTATAATCATATGCAAGAGGAAAAGCTCCATCAAGGGAGCCCTCAAATAAATGGGGTATTTGAATATGTGCATCACAAACAAAGTTTTGACAAGGAACTTTGTGCCAAAAAGTATAATGCTTGTTCGAACCGAACAAACTTTAAAACTGAAAGTTTTTGAGCATGAAAGCAACTTAGCTGGTTAATGTGCTCGGTGTTGATGACGCGATTCGGGCTTGTGGCGGGACAAAGACGCCCATTGAACCGACGAGGTTCGCAGTCCTCGGCATGGCCGAGGTCCCAGCCCCCAGGCCCGACATGTCCGAGAAAGGAGTTCGGCATTCCGGAGTAATGACCACGTAACGCGATCAAAATCAATTACCTGCACACATAAAACAGTGCGGTCCAGGAAATAATAATAATATATATATAATCCTTGAATAATTGCTTTACGCAAAAATAGTTTATTTAAAGAGATGTGGCCTGGCGCCGAAGCCAATGTCGATGCAGGGCGTCGGCGTGACGCAGTGAAGGCGTGACAAAGCCTGAATTTGCAGGGTGGTCTAAGTTTCGGATGCGGCGTTCGCTGAACTATGTACGGAAACTAACCAAACCACCATGCGGCCGTTTTTTAATGTGGCCGCCATTTGATAGACCTGTGTACTGATGATGGAACAAACTAAAGTAATAATACTTTAAGAAAAATAAGTCCAACAAGCAAAAATTGTTAGGATTAATAGCACCTGGTTTATTTGTTGTAGTAGTCTGAATAAAAGCGACTCCCAAAATTGGGAATCAGTCCGCACACCCATTGCCTGAAGGGCGATAAAGCGACGACATGGCGATGCTGGCAAAGGTTGGCTTGCCAAGGCAAAGCCTCCGGTCCAGCTTATGTGACGGAGCTGGTCGGCTGGTGACGCCGAAGTCTCCGGAGTATGTTGATGAAGAAATAGCCAAGTCCCCGGTCTAGCCGAGGTGACGGAGCAGACCGGTGAGGAGTTGTTGCAGCTGCCATGTCAGCCGAGGTGTTGAAGTAGTTCGGCGTGACAGACATTGGCTCGAAGAGGCAACAGTGCAGCCATGCCGACCCAGGTCGTAACTTGTGACGTGGTCAATGCTGGCTTGATGAAGAGACCGTGCGGCGATGCTGGTGTGCCCGCTCCGTGTAATCCGTGTAGCGGCGATGTTGGTGACGATTTATCCTTCACGATGTTCGACTCGCCGAGATTATGATCCGAAGAAGTTGAGCTCGGCTCAACAAAGCGACGACGTGTCTAGCGCAGGCTGGCCACCGTGGAGTGATGTTGTCGAGCCGGTTTGACACCGACGCGATGGTGAAGATCGTATTGTAAAAATACTTTTAATACTAATGGGAAGTGTTTGAAAATAAAACACAATACTCCATACAAAAACGTCCTTCAAAAAGGATGTCTGAAATCCCGTTCGTAAAGGAGATGAACTCGGGTCGGATTCGTTCTCGCGCAGAAAACAGATCCAAAAAGTGATGCACTAATCGGAAGGTTCCCGGAGTTTGGACGGTCGGATCGAGCTGAATTTGTCGCAGGTGGTAGATATGGGAATTCCTCAGCCGATCAACGGTTGGATCTTCCAAAGGACGCCCGAGCTAGATGCTGGGCACCCCGCTCCAAACTCGTCCGGATTCTCGTCCAGATTGAACATGGCTCCGGTATATCGGAGATTGCCGGAGATTCCTCCATCGGAACTCGACGAAATTTTTGCAGGGTTGTTCTAGACTATATTTCACATAATTCCACCGAAGCAACCGTTTAGGCGACACTCGAGGAGGCAGTGGCAGCGGATACGAGTTTGCTGTCCAGAAAAATAGCACGGTCGCCCGAGGGCAATGTTGACGTTGAGCCCCCGAGCTCCATGGATGACTCCTACATGATCTTGATAGAGATCGAAGTTGATGTTGATGAAGGCCCTCATCCAAACATGACGATAGGAGGTATGGCGCAGTCCTTGGTCAAGCCAAGGTGACCAGTCGAGCTGGTGATGAAGAAACCGATGTCGCAGTTGACCTGCAGTCGAGCCATTGATCCTTTCGCCGATCACACAACGGAACTATCAAAGAAAGCACCAATGTCGGTGTCAAAACCTGCGGATCTCGGGTAGGGGGTCCCAAGCTGTGCATCTTAAGATCGATGGTAACATGAACACGGGATTTTACCCAGCTTCGGGCTCTCTTGATGAGATAATACCCTACATGCTGCTTAATTGACTATAATGAGGATATGGGTTACAAGAGTTGATCTACCCCGAGATCATATGTTGTGGTCTAAACCCTAGAGGTATGATGAGTAATGTCATAATCCTCTATCGACTAGCCTGGCCTCGGTTTATATAATGTACCAGAGGCCTAGGATAACAAGAGTGCTAGCTGAATACGCCGGTGGGGGAGGAGTCCTTGTCTTGATAACCAAGTCTTGTGGAATCTTCCTTGTATGCAGCAACTGTCCGAACTGGCCCATGACTATACGGCCATGGGGGTCCTCGGCCCAATCTAACTGATCGGGAGACGACGTGGTGAGTACCCCCTAGTCCAGAACACCGTCTGTCGTCATCATCAACCATCCTCCATCACCAATTTCATGATGCTCACCACCGTGCGTGAGTAATTCCATCGTAGGCTTGTTGGACGGTGATGGGTTGGATGAGATTTACCATGTAATCAAGTTAGTTTTGTTAGGGTTTGATCCCTAGTATCCACTATGTTCTGAGATTGATGTTGCTATGACTTTGATATGCTTAATGCTTGTCACTAGGGCCGGAGTGCCATGATTTCAGATCTAAACCTATTATGTTTTCATGAATATATGTGAGTTCTTGATCCTATCTTGCAAGTCTATAGTCACCTATTATGTGTTATGATCCGACAACCCTGAAGTGACAATAATCGGGATACTTCTCGGTGATGACCGTAGTTTGAGGAGTTCATGTATTCACTATGTGCTAATGCTTTGTTCCGGTTCTCTATTAAATGGAGGCCTTAATATCCCTTAGTTTCCACTAGGACCCCGCTGCCACGGGAGGGTAGGACAAAAGATGTCATGCAAGTTCTTTTCCATAAGCATGTATGACTATATTCAGAATACATGCCTACATTACATTGATGAACTGAAGCTAGTTCCGTGTCACCCTATGTTATAGCTATTACATGAGGAATCGCATCTGACATAATTATCCATCACTAATACAATGCCTATGAGCTTTTCACATATTGTGCTTTGCTTATTTACTTTTCCGTTGCTATTGTTACAATGACTACAAGAATATTATCTTTACTTCTGCCACTATTACCATTACTATCATACTACTTTGCTACTAAATACTTTGATGCAGATACTAAGTTATCCAGGTGTGGTTGAATTGACAACTCAACTGCTAATACTTAAGAATATTCTTTGGCTCCCCTTGTGTCAAATCAATAAATTTGGGCTGAATACTCTACCCTCGAAAGCTGTTGCGATCCCCTACACTTGTGGGTTATCAAGACTAATTTCTGGCACCGTTGCCGGGGAGCATAGCTCTATTCTTTGAGTCACTTGGGATTTATATCTGTTGATCACTATGAGGAACTTGAAAGACGAAAGAACCAAGATTTTGTCCTCAACTATGAGGGGATGTAAGGAACTGCCATCTAGCTTTGCACTAGATTCTCCTTCCATTATTAGTAAGCTTGCGACACCTAAACCTGCTACTTCTATGAATTCTGATATGTCGCATTTTATTGATGATGCCACTTCTGCTATGCATGATACTTATGATGAAACTACTTCTGTGCGTGATACTACTTTGCCATTAGGTGAATTTCTTGATGAACAACTTGCTAGGGCTAGAGAGAATGAAATTATTGAAGATGCTATTATTGATGATAGTGATGATGAAAGTTCTCCCCCTGATTATGAATTACATGTTGTTCCCGAGGGTTATGTTATGAATGAGGAAGCTGCTAGAGCTATCTTTTCTTGCAAAGATAGATATGATCTTCAGAAGTTATTAGCTAAATGGAAGCAGCAATCTCTTAATGCTAGAATGAAACCTGACCCCGCTTTTGCTACTTCACCTATCTGTGTTACTGATAAGGATTATGTATTCTCTATTGATCCTTAAATTATTACTTTAGTTAAATCTGATCCTTTTATGGCCTTGAATCTGAAACTGTTGTGGCTCATCTTACCAAGTTGAATGATATAGCCACCCTGTTTACTAATGATGAGAAGTCGTGGTATTAATATATCCTTAAGACATTTCCGTTCTCAATAAAGGGTGATGCTAAGACTTGGTTTAATTCTCTTGATCCTGGTTGTGTGTGTAGTCCCCAGGATATGATTTATTACTTCTCTGCTAAATATTTCCCTGCTCATAAGAAACAAGCTGCCTTGCGGGAAATATATAATTTTGTGCAAATCAAAGAAAAGAGTCTCCCACAAGCTTGGGGGAGTTGATACGTCTCCAACGTATCTATAATTTTTGATTGCTCCATGGTACTTTATCTACTGTTTTAGGCAATGTTGGGCTTTATTATCCACTTTTATATTATTTTTGGGACTAACCTATTAACTGGAGGCCCAGCCCAGATTTGCTATTTTATGCCTATTTCAGTGTTTCGAGGAAAAGGAATATCAAACGGAGTCAAAACGGAACGAAATCAACTGGAGAAGTTAATTTTGGAAGGAAACCCACTTGATAGACTTGGAGTGCACGTTAGGGGAGTCCCGGGATGCCCACGAGGGTGGGGCGCCCACCTGGGCGCGCCCCCTGCCTCGTGAGCACCACGGAGATCCACTGACGTACCCCTTGCACCCATATATACCTACGTACCCTAAAACTTCCAGAACAGAACCTAGATCGGGAGTTCCGCCGCTGCAAGCCTCTGTAGCCACCAAAAACCAATCGGGACCATGTTCCGGCACCCTACCGGAGGGGGATCCCATCACCGGAGGCCATCTTCATCATCCCGGCGCTATCCATGACGAGGAGGGAGTAGTTCACCCTCGGGGCTGAGGGTATGTACTAGTAGCTATGTGTTTGATCTCTCTCTCTCTCTCTCTTGTGTTCTCTCTCGTGTTCCCTCTATGGCATGATCTTGATGTATCCCGAGCTTTGCTATTGTAGTTGGATCTTATGATGTTTCTCCCCCTCTACTCTCTTGTGATGAATTGAGTTTCCCCTTTGAAGTTATCTTATCGGATTGAGTCTTTTAAGAGAACACTTGATGTATGTCTTGCCGTGATTATCTGTGGTGACAATGGGATATCATGTGCCACTTGATGTATGTTTTGGTGATCAACTTGCGGGTTTCATGACTTTGGGAACCTATGCATAGGGGTTGGCACATGCTCTTGACTCTCCGGTAGTAGCTTTGGGGCACTCTTTGAAGTACTTTTATGTTGGCTGGATGAATCTTAGATTATGTGACGCATATCGTATAATCATGCCCACGGATACTTGAGGTGACAATGGAGTATCTAGGTGACATTAGAGTTTTGGTTGATTTTTGTCTTAAGGTGTTATTCTAGTATGAACTCTATGATGGATTGAGCGGAAAGAATAGCTTTATGTTATTTAGTACGAACTCTTGAATTGATAGAACAGAAAGGATAACTTTGAGGTGGTTTCGTACCCTACCATAATCTCTACATTTGTTCTCCGTTATTAGTGGCTTTCGAGTGACTCTTTGTTGCATGTTGAGGGCTTGTTATATGATCTATCTATGTTATTATTGTTGAGAGAACTTGCACTAGTGAAAGTATGAACCCTAGGCCTTGTTTCCTATGATTGCAATACCGTTTACGCTCACTTTTATCGCTCGTTAATTTGTTGTTTTAATAATTTCAGATTACAAAAACCTTTATCTACTATCTATTTTGCACTTGTATCTTCATCTCTTTGCCGAACTAGTGCACCTATACAATTTACCATTGTATTGGGTGTGTTGGGGACACAAGAGACTCTTTGTTATTTGGTTGCAGGGTTGTTTGAGAGAGACCATCTTCATCCTACGCCTCCTATGGATTGATAAACCTTAGGTCATCCACTTGAGGGAAATTTGCTACTGTCCTACAAACCTGTGCACTTGCAGGCCCAACAACGTCTACAAGAAGAAGGTTGTGTAGTAGACATCAAGCTCTTTTTTGGCGCCGTTGCCGGGGAGGTGAGTGCTTGAAGGTATATCTTTATATCTTGCAATCGAATCATTTTTGTTTCTTGTTTTATCACTAGTTTAGTTTATAAAAGAAAACTACCAAAAAATGGAATTGAGTTTGTCTCATACGCTTCGTCTTTTTAATATCTTTCGTGAGTATGATGAAAAGCAAAATTGTGCCCAAGTGCTAGAAGAAGAATGCATTAAAATGCTTGGTACTAAATCTTTGAATGATGAGCATGATTGCAATGTTGTTAGTATGAATTCCTTGAATATCCATGATGCTAATGATATGCAAAGCCACAAGCTTGGGGATGCTATGTTTGATGAAATAGATATGTTTAGTCCCCCAAGTTTTGATGAGCAAATTTATTATGATGAAAGCAAGCATCCTATTTATGATGATTATATTGATGAAAGTGGGTTTGTAAGAGTGTCAACTTTAGGAAGTAACGATCCCACTATTTTGGAGGATGTTGAATCTTATTGTGATCAATATGAAAGTGGATTTGGAAGAGTGTCAACTTTATTTAGTGATGATTCCACTATTTCAGAAGAGGTTCCAATTGATTATGAGAACAAAGTTGCTATCTATGATGATTATTGTGATGACTTGTATGCTATTGAGAATAATGATAACCACGAAACTTGTCATCATGATGTCGCGACCGGGTTTTCCGGGTAATAAATTTCCAGAAAAGACCGTCATGCTCATCAGCCCCAGGATTACTGTTAGCTGATGAGGCTCCAACTTGATACAGAAATTCCAAGCAAAATACAAAATATGTAGTACAAGGCCATTCTGGCCTGTGAGTACAACAAATGGTTTCTAGTGGTTGATGGCGGAAGCGGGTTGTGAAACATCTGTGTCTATGGGACTCCATTTCCCACGGGAACAGCTGACCATGTTAATTCCTATCTTCGCGAGGCTGCTATCTCCATTGAGTGGGTTCCGGGGCTGGCATCACGTCGCTCCTCTCCGTGCGAGCAAAATCTGGCCAAGACAATAGCCAGGGACAAGCCAGTGAGTACTTTGAATGTACTCGCAAACATTATGAACACGGGTATAATATAACCATGATGTGCTAAAAATATTTTTATGCTCATGACGTCAGTCAAAAATAGTAAATAAAATACTGATGTGTGCAGGCGGTTATTTATAAAAAAATGCAATACATAGCAGTATTAAAATTTATGAAATAAATAACAAGCAATGCCACAGTCGGGCGTCTGAGAGACACCACATAAAGGGCTTTAAAAGAAATGCCACAGTCGGGCGTCTGAGCGACGCCACATAAAGGGCTTTAAAAGAAATGCCACAGTCGGGCGTCTGAGCGACGCCACATAAAGGGCTTTAAAAGAAATGCCACAGTCGGGCGTCTGAGCGACGCCACATAAAGGGCTTTAAAAGAAACAATCATAATGAATATCCCTGGAGGTAGAACCATCCCAGAGATACTCGATAATAACAATAATATCATGGGTTAGTCAACAATAATAAGAATCATCATAGATATCACAAGTCACGAGTAGTAATTCCATTTTCTAGTTAACAGTTTCACCTCCGAAGACCGACACTAAGATCGACACCTGACCCATCCCAGATTGTAGTCCTTAACCATGGACACGGCTATTCGAATAGGTTTATTCTCTGCAGAGGGTGTACTCTTTACCCACGAGTAACGGATCTCTTTAGTCCATTGGGACTAATTCCGTCTACGGTCTTTTTGTTGAAAACACACCTAACTTGCACGCACCAGCCTATCTCACACGTGTCTGGAATCACCCACGACACCTGTTAAGCAAACTCTAAGTGGGGAGGCTACAACCTCGCGTAGCATGGGCTCAAATTTATATCGCGCGCTCTAAGGGGTGGCCTCCCCTCTCGGTCCCAACCGGAAACACCCATGCCCCCGGACCAGGTGGCCTGCCTACCAGCTACAACCGGTATCTTCCACCATGGCCTCTCTGTACGGTGTGTGCTGGAAAGAGGTTGACAACTTACTGAACCGTACTCTACTTGCTGTAGAGACGAGTGGTAGTACGAAACAAGTATGGGGGTTACTGGAACAAGACTCGATCTACGGTCGACTCAGGAGGTTCAAGTATTCCCTGCATGATTAGCATGACGCATATATTTCATCCAACAAAGTCACCGCTCATATCACCTTACCATGCCATACCAGACATAACCGTCCCGACGGAGACCGGCGACAAACTCATGCCTACCCAAGGCCGAGGTTTTCCCGGGTTCCTGCCGGTATGCATGCAAGGCACATGAGGGTGATTATCATCACAAGTGAGTCCATTTCCAACAGCATGGAAATCAACAACATGCACCCATGCATATGATCATATCACATGAAATAACAAGTCCTTCGAAATGCGGTGGTGTTATAAATGTATCAACGATCACACCAAAAATATTATGCCGGGGTTCAGAATGCTTGCCTTCAATGTTGTGGAGGGGTGAGGTGCTCTCCAAAACTTTTGAAAGCTTCTTCTCTCTCCCCAAAATCCTATTTAAAAATATATTTGAATTAACACACATTTCAAAAACAGAACCAAAAAGTTGTTTGAAAATTTTTCAAATAAATCTTAAAATAAACTAGATCAAATTTGAGGAAGGTAGGAAAAAGAATCATTTCATTTGGACTTATATTTAAAAAGTTATAGCCAGTCAAAGATTTGGTCAAATCTGTTATTTAAAAATAAAACAAAAAAGAAAACGATTCAGATAGAAATACGCTTTCGGTATAGAGGAGGCGTACTCCTGAAGTTTACGCCTTCACTTAAACACGTGGATGGCGCAGGGTGTCACTGACAGTGGGTCCTAGGTGGCCCACTAGTCAGGTTTGACTAGTCCGCCCCTCCTCCTTCTCCCTCTGTCCCGAGCGGAGGCGGGACTCCGGCGACCAACGTCGGCGAGCGGCGGCTCCTCGCGGCCTCTGGAGGGCGGGGATGGATCCGCGGATCGAGGGCGATCCTGCTGGTAGTCGCTGGGTCGGCGGGGACGGCGTGTGCTGTCGGCGGCGAGCTCCTCGGCGGAGGAAAGCTTCGGGGAAAAGTGGTTTCGGGGCGGCGGTGGTTCTCGATCGAAATGGAGTAGGGGGAAGTGTTCAGGGGAGGCAGAGAAGGCTTCTGGTGAAGAGATTGGAGAGGGGGAAGTTCTGGTTGCGCCGAACGGAGCCGGGAGGCGGCGGTGGCCGAACTGACCGGAGAGGTTGAAGAAGACCTGCTCCCTTCCAATTGGTGGCGATGGGGGCGCTAGTGAGACGGCGTGAGGCTACCTGAGGGCTCGGAGACGCTCGGGGCTTCCTTAAATAGGCGGTGGAGGTCGGTTCCGCGGCGGCCGGATAAGCTCTCCGGCGAACCTCCTCTCTGTAGCTTGCAGGGCAACGTGGCGGCGACGAGCGCTAGGGGACGAAGCTGTGGATGAGCACGCACTGCTCACAGGGGCAGGTGGCGAGTGGGAGTGGCTTGGGCGGCACCGACATGGCCAGAGGCTGTCGGGCGGCGGCGGCGGCTAGCGCTTGGCCTGTCGGGCACGGCGGGGCTGCTTGGCGTGTTGCGGTGAGAAGGGGAGTGCGTGGCGAGGTGCTGCCGTGTGGGCCAAAGCCAGGGGGCCAGCGTGTCGGCTCGGCCGCGTGGCTGCAATTGGCGCGCTCTGGGCGCGTCCAGTGCACGCACAGAAGGTGTTTGATGAAATGCCAGGGTAGCCAAAACTGCTAGGGATCAAGTGCAAAACCACAGGTCTGGGTTGGAGACCATTAGTAGGCTATTGGACAACATGGTTTGGACAGATGGACAAGTCCATCATACAAATCTATAATCATGCCAAAACTGTTCATGCCCATAAGGTGTTTGACAAAATGCCAAGGGCACTTAGGCATTTCTTGGAGTGGCCAAAATCTCCAGATCAGTGTCTCTGTGGAAGAAAGAGAGAGTGGTGATGTTAGTTGGACAAAAGCAGAAACTTGTTAGTGCAAGTTTTACAAAACTTCAATTCTGGACAGGAAATAAATGACATTATTTCATGAACCAAAAATGACCCAAAAGGTGCATGCTCCTGGACTTAAGGGTTTAACATGGGGGACTACAAGTAGGAGAAATGATCAAGGGTTAAAGAGCAAGTAAAAACATGGTTGCTGTACAAACCATCAAGTTGGTCCAGAATGAAGATGAGGTTGATTCACTCAAATTTTTCAAAGAACATAAATAGGTTTTTGCACAAAGTGAAACAATAGGCTCCTACTGACCTCCCCTAATTTTTGTAGAAGTTTTAAAGAAATATTTAAATAGGTTGTAGTGCAAAAAGCACTCTGGACCAGAGATGAAAAATTGAGTGTAGGGCTCAAAATATTTCATGAATGAAATATATTTTAGCATAAAAGTGATTTAAAAACATCACATGACATCTCCAAATTTTTGTGGGAATTTTAAGTGAATTTATCAAATGGTTGTAGTTCAAATATGGCCATTTAACCTAGAAAACCCTTTTCAAGAAAATAAAGATCAAGCAACCTAATTATTTAATTAGTTACACTGATAAAAGGAAAGTTTTTCTTGAGAGGTTAAACAAGTCCAACAACATTTTTGAAAAGTTTTCTCTTTGGGAAAAACTCATCATAACAGGGAAGGAAATGATTTAAACAAAATCAAAATGGAGCTCAAAAAATTCAAAGTTTTAAATCCTGGCAAAATTTTATTCCATTAAAACAAGGCCAAAATTTTGGGGTGTCACAATACTAACCCCCTTAAAAAAAATCTCGCCCTCGAGATTTGCTAAAAGCGGTGTTAAGAAAATAATTACGCAATGACGATGTGGCTACAGTGAGAGGGCAATAAGTGGTGAAAAACCACAGTGTGAAAAACTGGGGCTGCGCGGAAAAGTCTACGGTTCGGGACAAAAACGGGTGATTTCTACGCTGGATATAAATTTAGGATAACTCCTAAATTTAGATATACGCTGGTTGTACCCGAGAGCACAGTGCTCTCTCTGGCCGACAGGTGGACCCGGGGTCCACTGTCAGTCTCCTCTTCTTCTCCCTCTGGCCCTTTCTTCCTCCTCTCTCCCGCGCGCTTTCTCCACCGGCGACGCCTAGTGTGTAGGGCATCTAGGCCGTACCGTGGTAGTGCGCGGCGTGCTAGCTGCCGGTGCAGCGTGCACTCACCTCGCGGGCCAGCGCGCTGTCGGCACTGCTCGCGGATTCGACTCCGAACACCGGCGATCGGCGACGAGCGGCGTTGGTGGACTTCGCCCACCGTACACCGAGCTCGAGCTATAAAAACGGCCGGGGTGCCTCTCTCTTCTTCCTCACACCTGGCCTCACTTCTCCTCCTCCTTCTTTCTCCGTTACTGCTTACAGAAGCTCGGTCGAGGCTCTAATGGCGGAGGCGATGCCGGACTGGTTTGTGATCCTGATATGCGGAGGGCTGGCGACGCTGCTGGGGCTCTCTGTGCTCCTGTGCGCGATAATCTTCGACGAGTATCGCGATGCTGCGGCTCGGGTGTTGGTTCTCCGCGGTGGTGGTGATCATGAGGAGTAGATGGGGTGTGCCGGGTGCTAACTGTTGTTAGGGGGGTGATTAGCTGGATGTAACACCGTTGCAAAGTTTTGCAAACAGTGTATGTGTCCGAATGATTATGGTTGTGAGTCTGCTCGTGGTGCTGAGTGAAATTAAATAATCCACGTCGTGAGAAAGTGTAGATGTAGCAACTCAGGGAAAAGAAAATCTCACTCCAGGGTTTTGCGAGGGAAAACAGTTAATTTAAAGGAGCATAAACCACAACAAAAACTACACACATTAGCAGAAGCCAAATAATTGACTCGTCGTACAAACTCAGGGTATTACGCATAAGTCACACACATAAATAAATGCTGCAAAGAACAAATACAGTAGTGACGTCTAAAATGAAAATGGTAACTGGGCGGGGTCCTGATAAAATGTCTCTGGTAAAGGGATACATTCTTCTTCAATTGGAGGCAGTGGATTGACCAGTCGATGTATGCGTCTCTCCGTGTCGGGTCTCAGTGGTCTGCCGATGGCAATCTGAGGATTTAAATCTGCGAGGCTCTGGAGATAATCCATCACTCGCTGGTTTAAATGCTCTTGAGCAATTATGTACTGGATAAGGTTGGCCAGAACTGGGTCTCTCTCAATACGTCCACCGGGAAAAGATGTAACTTCTCCGGGTGCTGCACGACTCGGAAAGTAATGATATCCTCGTTCGCGGGCATAGGGTACTGCGGATCGAAGACGAGCAATCGCTTCTTTCGCAGCAGCTTCTATGGCCAAGTGTGGGGTTGGCATAGATTTCCCCACGAAGGAAACTTCCGTTGGATCTTGGTTGGGGTCTACAGGAGGAATGTGTACTGCTGCCCAATATTCCGAGGTGGATGGGGTGATCCTCGATTTGAACAGCTCGTACTGGGGTGGCTGGGTAGAACCCATGGTACTGCGGGTAAAATCCCACAATATTTTGACAAAGCTACCTGGGGTTGCATCTGGGGTTCTCAGATGAATGCTGGGGTTCGGCATGACAGGAAAAAGCGTGAGTGTTGTGCACAAAGTGAGGGTTGCTGGGTAAGGTCACAAGGTGGCCTTTATATAGCAATGGAGCCGGATCGTTTTACCGTGGTGAAAGGTAAAAATTTGCCAGCTTAGCTCCAAAGGTCGGGTCAGTGTCAGAGATACACATATCTCATAAAAAGACGCGTTACTGTGGTTGTCGTCGGGTTGGTTTTGGTAGTTGTGCCCGGAAAAATATGCAGCTATGCGCTGACCAATTATGCAAGGCTACTATTAAGACAGAGGCACAACGACAGGCTGCGTTAATATACACGGTCGCGTGATTACAAAGCGAGGATACATTGAAACTTGGTGCTACTCATACTGCTTAGTCTACCTCGTTTATGTCTAAACGGGCGTGCCTGGTGGATGTCGAGGCTTCTCCACGTGTCTCTCTGCCGGGATTAGTCGGAGATGGCGGAGGAACTGCAGGGTCGGGGTAGTGAGAATGACCATTGCGGGGATTGTTGGCCACAACCCCGTTGGAGTGTGCTCCCAATATGCGACGAAGCACTTCTGGGGTTATCGCAGCACCTTGGCCGATGGCTGGGGCAGATCTCGGGGTCTCGATCGGTTGTCCAAACAGCACGACTGGGTTGTCGGTGTTGGGCTCGTTTTCTTCTCTCGCCGGGGCTCGACGAACCAGCTCTCCACGAGCTGCGATCAGATCAACAGTGATCTGGTCGAACAGTGCCTCTAGTGCACTTACATAGCGCACTAGGTGCAATAATGCGGGGTCCGTCTCGTGATCTCCATTGGCAACTTGGGGTGGTCTACCATACCCTTCACGTCTGGGGTAGTAGTGGAACGAGCGACAGTTAACTCTGGGCGACAAGTGCCTGAGATGAACTATAGCCTCTCGAGCGGCTAGCTGGATGGCTTGTGGCTCAAAGGATGTTGTTCTTCCGGTGAACCGGTAGGGGCGCTCGGGTGCTAGACTCCTACCGTAAATGTGCACAGTGGCCCAGAATTGGCGGTCTTCACCGCTCATGGGTCCTTGATACACAACATATTCTGGTGGCTCCTCTAACGCGTAGGCACGACGGGTGAGGTTTGCGAGGATGGTCACAAAACCTCCAAGGTTGGTTGCTGTGGTTTCGTTGTGCACTATAGGTCCAGGCATTGTGGCTCGGTTTGGGGTAGCGGCTGTGTGTGCTGGTTTGGTGTTAGCGCGCCCCTTTTTATAGGGAAAAGGGGACGGAATCTTCCTTCGAACGCTTGCGAGAAAGGACTATTTAGGGGCCGGTCACTGGCGCATGAGTGACAGGTTAGGTTGATAGGTTGGGCACCGACTGCCAAAAGTGTTGGGTCACTGTGTGGCTATCTTGCACGAGAAGCTTGGCTGGGGTTTGGTTAAGGTCTGGTGGGTTGGTTTGCCTAGTTTATTGACCTGGCTAAGATAGGATTAGCCAATGGTCAGCCTGGCTCTGATACCAAGTCTGTCGCGACCGGGTTTTCCGGGTAATAAATTTCCAGAAAAGACCGTCGTGCTCATCAGCCCCAGGATTACTGTTAGCTGATGAGGCTCCAACTTGATACAGAAATTCCAAGCAAAATACAAAATATGTAGTACAAGGCTATTCTGGCCTGTGAGTACAACAAATGGTTTCTAGTGGTTGATGGCGGAAGCGGGTTGTGAAACATCTGTGTCTATGGGACTCCATTTCCCACGGGAACAGCTAACCATGTTAATTCCTATCTTCGCGAGGCTGCTATCTCCATTGAGTGGGTTCCGGGGCTGGCATCGCGTCGCTCCTCTCCGTGCGAGCAAAATCTAGCCAAGACAATAGCCAGGGACAAGCCAGTGAGTACTTTGAATGTACTCGCAAACATTATGAACACAGGTATAATATAACCATGATGTGCTAAAAATATTTTTATGCTCATGACGTCAATCAAAAATAGTAAATAAAATACTGATGCGTGCAGGCGGTTATTTATAAAAAAATGCAATACATAGCAGTAATAAAATTTATGAAATAAATAACAAGCAATGCCACAGTCGGGCGTCTGAGCGACACCACATAAAGGGCTTTAAAAGAAATGCCACAGTCGGGCGTCTGAGCGACGCCACATAAAGGGCTTTAAAAGAAATGCGATAGTCGGGCGTCTGAGCGACGCCACATAAAGGGCTTTAAAAGAAATGCCACAGTCGGGCGTCTGAGCGACGCCACATAAAGGGCTTTAAAAGAAATGCCACAGTCAGGCGTCTGAGCGACACCAGATAAAGGGCTTTAAAAGAAACAATCACAATGAATATCCCTGGAGGTAGAACCATCCCAGAGATACTCGATAATAACAATAATATCATGGGTTAGTCAACAATAATAATAATCATCATAGATATCACAAGTCACGAGTAGTAATTCCATTTTCTGGTTAATAGTTTCACCTCCGAAGACCGACACTAAGACCGACACCTGACCCATCCCAGACTGTAATCCTTAACCATGGACACGGCTATTCGAATAGGTTTATTCTCTGTAGAGGGTGTACTCTTTACCCACGAGTAACGGATCTCTTTAGTCCATCGGGACTAATTCCGTCTACGTTCTTTTTGTTGAAAACACACCTAACTTGCACACACCAGCCTATCTCACACGTGTCTGGAATCACCCACGACACCTGTTAAGCAAACTCTAAGTGGGGAGGCTACAACCTCGCGTAGCATGGGATCAAATTTATATCGCGCGCTCTAAGGGGTGGCCTCCCCTCTCGGACCCAACCGGAAACACCCATGCCTCCGGACCAGGTGGCCTGCCTACCAGCTACAACCGGTATCTTCCACCATGGCCTCTCTGTATGGTGTGTGCTGGAAAGAGGTTGACAACTTACTGAACCGTACTCTACTTGCTGTAGAGACGAGTGGTAGTACGAAACAAGTATGGGGGTTACTGGAACAAGACTCGATCTACGGTCGACTCAGGAGGTTCAAGTATTCCCTGCATGATTAGCATGACGCATATATTTCATCCAACAAAGTCACCGCTCATATCACCTTACCATGCCATACCAGACATAACCGTCCCGACGGAGACCGGCGACAAACTCATGCCTACCCAAGGCCGAGGTTTTCCCGGGTTCCTGCCGGTATGCATGCAAGGCACATGAGGGTGATTATCATCACAAGTGAGTCCATTTCCAACAGCATGGAAATCAACAACATGCACCCATGCATATGATCATATCACATGAAATAACAAGTCCTTCGAAATGCGGTGGTGTTATAAATGTATCAACGATCACACCAAAAATATTATGCCGGGGTTCAGAATGCTTGCCTTCAATGTTGTGGAGGGGTGAGGTGCTCTCCAAAACTTTTGAAAGCTTCTTCTCTCTCCCCAAAATCCTATTTAAAAATATATTTGAATTAACACACATTTCAAAAACAGAACCAAAAAGTTGTTTGAAATTTTTTCAAATAAATCTTAAAATAAACTAGATCAAATTTGAGGAAGGTAGGAAAAAGAATCATTTCATTTGGACTTATATTTAAAAAGTTATAGCCAGTCAAAGATTTGGTCAAATCTGTTATTTAAAAATAAAACAGAAAAGAAAACGATTCAGATAGAAATACGCTTTCGGTATAGAGGAGGCGTACTCCTGAAGTTTACGCCTTCACTTAAACACGTGGATGGCGCGGGGTGTCACTGACAGTGGGTCCTAGGTGGCCCACTAGTCAGGTTTGACTAGTCCGCCCCTCCTCCTTCTCCCTCTGTCCCGAGCGGAGGCGGGACTCCGGCGACCAACGTCGGCGAGCGGCGGCTCCTCGCGGCCTCTGGAGGGCGGGGATGGATCCGCGGATCGAGGGCGATCCTGCTGGTAGTCGCTGGGTCGGCGGGGACGGCGTGTGCTGTCGGCGGCGAGCTCCTCGGCGGAGGAAAGCTTCGGGGAAAAGTGGTTTCGGGGCGGCGGTGGTTCTCGATCGAAATGGAGTAGGGGGAAGTGTTCAGGGGAGGCAGAGAAGGCTTCTGGTGAAGAGATTGGAGAGGGGGAAGTTCTGGTTGCGCCGAACGGAGCCGGGAGGCGGCGGTGGCCGAACTGACCGGAGAGGTTGAAGAAGACCTGCTCCCTTCCAATTGGTGGCGATGGGGGCGCTAGTGAGACGGCGTGAGGCTACCTGAGGGCTCGGAGACGCTCGGGGCTTCCTTAAATAGGCGGTGGAGGTCGGTTCCGCGGCGGCCGGATAAGCTCTCCGGCGAACCTCCTCTCTGTAGCTTGCAGGGCAACGTGGCGGCGACGAGCGCTAGGGGACGAAGCTGTGGATGAGCACGCACTGCTCACAGGGGCAGGTGGCGAGTGGGAGTGGCTTGGGCGGCACCGACATGGCCAGAGGCTGTCGGGCGGCGGCGGCGGCTAGCGCTTGGCCTGTCGGGCACGGCGGGGCTGCTTGGCGTGTTGCGGTGAGAAGGGGAGTGCGTGGCGAGGTGCTGCCGTGTGGGCCAAAGCCAGGGGGCCAGCGTGTCGGCTCGGCCGCGTGGCTGCAATTGGCGCGCTCTGGGCGCGTCCAGTGCACGCACAGAAGGTGTTTGATGAAATGCCAGGGTAGCCAAAACTGCTAGGGATCAAGTGCAAAACCACAGGTCTGGGTTGGAGACCATTAGTAGGCTATTGGACAACATGGTTTGGACAGATGGACAAGTCCATCATACAAATCTATAATCATGCCAAAACTGTTCATGCCCATAAGGTGTTTGACAAAATGCCAAGGGCACTTAGGCATTTCTTGGAGTGGCCAAAATCTCCAGATCAGTGTCTCTGTGGAAGAAAGAGAGAGTGGTGATGTTAGTTGGACAAAAGCAGAAACTTGTTAGTGCAAGTTTTACAAAACTTCAATTCTGGACAGGAAATAAATGACATTATTTCATGAACCAAAAATGACCCAAAAGGTGCATGCTCCTGGACTTAAGGGTTTAACATGGGGGACTACAAGTAGGAGAAATGATCAAGGGTTAAAGAGCAAGTAAAAACATGGTTGCTGTACAAACCATCAAGTTGGTCCAGAATGAAGATGAGGTTGATTCACTCAAATTTTTCAAAGAACATAAATAGGTTTTTGCACAAAGTGAAACAATAGGCTCCTACTGACCTCCCCTAATTTTTGTAGAAGTTTTAAAGAAATATTTAAATAGGTTGTAGTGCAAAAAGCACTCTGGACCAGAGATGAAAAATTGAGTGTAGGGCTCAAAATATTTCATGAATGAAATATATTTTAGCATAAAAGTGATTTAAAAACATCACATGACATCTCCAAATTTTTGTGGGAATTTTAAGTGAATTTATCAAATGGTTGTAGTTCAAATATGGCCATTTAACCTAGAAAACCCTTTTCAAGAAAATAAAGATCAAGCAACCTAATTATTTAATTAGTTACACTGATAAAAGGAAAGTTTTTCTTGAGAGGTTAAACAAGTCCAACAACATTTTTGAAAAGTTTTCTCTTTGGGAAAAACTCATCATAACAGGGAAGGAAATGATTTAAACAAAATCAAAATGGAGCTCAAAAAATTCAAAGTTTTAAATCCTGGAAAAATTTTATTCCATTAAAACAAGGCCAAAATTTTGGGGTGTCACACATGATTTTAGTTTTCAATTGGATTATGCCTCACATGATAGTTATTTTGTTGAGTTTGCTCCCCCTATTCCGAATGAGAAGAATTTTGCTTATGTGGAGAGTAGTGAATTTTCTATGCTAGTAGATCATGAAAATAATGCTTTAGGTGCTGGCTATATTGTTGAATTCATTCATGATGCTACTGAAAATTATTATGAGGAAGGAACATATGCTTGTAGGAATTGCAATAATATCAAGTTTCCTCTCTATGTGCTTAAATTCTTGAAGTTATGCTTGTTGTACCTTCCTATGCTAGTTGATTATTGTTCCCATAAGTTGTTTGCTCAAAAAATCCCTATGCATAGGAAGTGGATTAGACTTAAATGTGCTAGTCATATGCTTCATGATGCTCCCGTTATGTTTCAATTCTTATCTTTTATGTGAGCATCATTGCCATCATCATGCCTAGCTTGAAAGGCATTAAAGAAAAGCGCTTGTTGGGAGACAACCCAATATTTATCCTTACTGTGTTTGTGTGTCCACATGATTATGCTAATGTAGTAATCATGTTTTATAGCTTTTGTTTCAATAAAGTGCCAAGTAGAACCTTTGGGAAGACTTGGGTGAAGTTTATGTGATCTTGCTGTTAAAAACAGAAACTTTAGCGCTCACGAGATGAGCTTCCAGTTTTTACTGGATAGTGCTTTTAGGTTCATTCTTTTTGCAGATGATTAATAGACAAATGTCTCAGGTCCATCAATTTATTTCATAATTTTTGGGTTACAGAAGTATACGTTTGATACATATTACTACAGACTGTTCTGTTTTTGACAGATTCTGTTTTCATTGTGTTGTTTGCTTATTTTGATGCATCTATGGCTAGTATTAAGTGGTATGAACCATAGAGAAGTTGGAATACAGTAGATTTTACACCAATATGAATTTATAATCAGTTCATAACAGTACCTAAGTGGTGGTTTTATTTTCTTATACTAACGGAGCTTACGAGTTTTGTGTTGACTTTTGTGTGGTTGTAGTTTTCAAGTTTTGGGTAAGGATTCGATGGACTATGGAATAAGGAGTGGCAAGAGCCTAAGCTTGGGGATTCCCAAGGCATCCCAAGGTAATATTCAAGGACAACCAAGAGCCTAAACTTGGGGATGCCCCGGAAGGCATCCCCTCTTTCGTCTTCGTTCATCGGTAACTTTACTTGGAGCTATATTTTCATTCACCACATGATATGTGTTTTGCTTGGAGCGTCATTTTATTTTGTTAGTTTTTGCTTGCTGTTAGTTAGAATAATGTTTTGCATCTTTAGTTTCAATAAAAAGTCAAGGATAGCCTTTGCCATGTTTATTTTGCTAGTATACATGTTGCTGTTTGAAAACAGAAAGTTTACCGCTGTTGCAAAAATTCCCTAGAAAAGTCAGAGAATGGTATAACGTTGAATATTTTTGCATATTAAGCTCTGATAAATTTATTACAGTGGTAATTTTAGTTCATAATTTTTGGAGTCAGGGAAGTATTGATACTCTTGCATTCTTACAGACTGTACTGTTTTGGCAGATTGCTGTTATGTTTGCATTGTTTGCATATGTTTGCTTGTTTAATGATTCTATTTGATGATAGGAGTATGAAATATGCATAGGCATTTAGTATTCAATGTTGAATAATATTTTTTGTGATTCGTTACAGTAGAAGATGATAAGGTCTTGCATTGGTTTATACTAACCTATCTCACGAGTTCTTGTTGAGTTTGTTGTGAATGAAGCTTTTGATAAAAAGAGAAACCATGGTATGAGAGGAACTAAGGAGACACAAAAGTTCAAGCTTGGGGATGCCCAAGGCACCCCAAGATAATATTTTAAGAAGTCTCAAGCATCTAAGCTTGGGGATGCCCCGGTAGGCATCCCACCTTTCTTCTTCAACAACTATCAGTTAGTATCGGTTGAGCCTAAGTTTTTGCTTCTTCACATGAGTTGTGCTATCCTTGCATTGTAGTTTTCTTTAGCTTTGCTTGCTGTTTGAATAAGTATCAAGATCTGAAATTCTTTAATGAGAGAGAGCCATACACAAATTGGAATTTGCTAGAATACTCTATGTGCTTCACTTATATCTTTTGAGCTTGATAATTTTTGCTCTAGTGCTTCACTTATATCTTTTAGAGCACGGTGGTGGATTTGTTTTAAAGAAACTATTGAACTCTCATGCTTCACTTAGATTATTTTGAGAGTCACTAATAGCATGGTAAGTTGCTTAATAATCATATACTTGGTATTCAAGATATGTGAAACTTTCTTATGAGTGTGTTGAATACTAAGATAAGTTTGATGCTTGATAATTGTTTTGAGATATGGAGGTGATAATATCAAAGCAATGCTACTTGGGGTGATTATGAATTTAAAGAATGCTTGTGTTGAAGTTTGTGATTCCCGTAGCATGCACGTATGGTGAACCGCTTTGTGATGAAGTCGGAGCACAATTTTATTTATTGATTGTCTTCCTTATGAGTGGCAGTCGGGGACGAGCGATGGTCTTTTCCTACCAATCTATCCCCCTAGGAGTATGCGTTTAGTGCTTTGGTTTTTGATGACTTCTAAATTTTTGCAACAAGTGCATGAGTTCTTTTGATTAATGTTGAGTCCATGGATTATACGCACCCTTTCACCCTTCCATTATTGCTAGCCTCTCTTGTGCCGCGCAACTTTTGCCGGTACCATACACCCACCATATACCTTCCACAAAACAGCCACCATACCTACCTATCATGGCATTTCCATAGCCATTCCGAGATATATTGCCATGCAACTTTCCACCGTTCCGTTCATATGACATACATTACTTTTGTCATATTGCTTTTTGCATGAACTTGTAGTTGACATTGTATTTGTGGCAAAGCCACCCTTCATAATTTTCATACATGTCGCTCTTGATTCATTGCATATCCCGGTACACCGCCGGAGGCATTCATATAGAGTCATACTTTGTTCTAGTATCGAGTTGTAATTGTTGAGTTGTAAGAAAAAATAGAAGTGTGACGATCATCATTATTAGAGCATTGTCCCAGTGAGAAAGGATGATGGAGACTATGATTCCCCCATAAGTTGGGATGAGACTCCGGACTTTATGAAAAATAAAAGAGGCCAAAGAAGCCCAAACAAAAAAAAGAGGCCAAAGAAGCCCACCAAAATAAAAAAATGAAAGAAAAAGAGAGAAGGGACAATGCTACTATCCTTTTACCACACTTGTGCTTCAAAGTAGCACCATGATCTTCATGATAGAGAGTCTCATATGTTATCACTTTCATATACTAGTGGGATTTTTTCATTATAGAACTTGGCTTGTATATTCCAATGATGGGCTTCCTCAAAAGTGCCCTAGGTCTTCGTGAGCAAGCAAGTTGGATGCACACCCACTTAGTTTATTTTGTTGAGCTTTCATATACGTATAGCTCTAGAGCATTCGTTGCATGGCAATCCCTACTCACTCACATCAATATCTATTGATGGGCATCTCCATAGCCCATTGATACGCCTAGTTGATGTGAGACTATCTTCTCCTTTTTTGTCTTCTCCACAACCACCATTCTATTCCACCTATAGTGCTATGTCCATGGCTCACGCTCATGTATTGCGTGAAAGTTGAAAAAGTTTGAGATTACTAAAGTATGAAACAATTGCTTGGCTCGTCATCGGGGTTGTGCATGATTAAATACTTTGTGTGATGAAGATAGAGCATATCCAGACTATATGATTTTGTAGGTATGAACTTTCTTTAGCCATGCTATTTTGAGAAGACATGATTGCTTTCATTAGTATGCTTGAAGTATTATTACTTTTATGTCAATATGAACTTTTGTCTTGAACCTTTCGGATCTGAATATTCATGCTACAATTAAGAAGATTTACATTGAAATTATGCCAAAGTATCACTCCGCATCAAAAATTCTTTTTTATCATTTACCTACTCGAGGACGAGCAGGAATTAAGCTTAGGGATGCTTGATACGTCTCCAATGTATCTATAATTTTTGATTGCTCCATGCTACTTTATCTACTGTTTTAGGCAATATTGGGCTTTATTATCCACTTTTATATTATTTTTGGGACTAACCTATTAACCGGAGGCCCAACCCAGATTTGTTGTTTTATGCCTATTTCAGTGTTTCGAGGAAAAGGAATATCAGACGGAGTAAAAACGGAACGAAATCAACTGGAGAAGTTAATTTTGGAAGGAAACCCACCTGATGGACTTGGAGTGCACGTCAGGGGAGTCCCAGGCTGCCCACGAGGGTGGGGGGCGCCCTCCTGGGCGCGCCCCCTGCCTCGTGAGCACCCCGGAGGTCCACTGACGTACCCCTTGCACCCATATATACCTACGTACCCTAAAACTTCCAGAACAGAACATAGATTGGGAGTTCCGCCGTCGCAAGCCTCTGTAGCCACCAAAAACCAAACGGGACCCTGTTCCGGCACCCTGCCGGAGGGGGATCCCATCACCGGAGGCCATCTTCATCATCCCGGCACTATCCATGACAAGGAGGGAGTAGTTCACCCTCGGGGCTGAGGGTATGTACCAGTAGCTATGTGTTTGATCTCTCTCTCTCTTGTGTTCTCTCTCGTGTTCCCTCTATGGCATGATCTTAATGTATCCCAAGCTTTGCTATTGTAGTTGGATCTTATGATGTTTCTCCCCCTCTACTGTCTTGTGATGAATTGAGTTTCCCATTTGAAGTTATCTTATCGGATTGAGTCTTTTATGAGAACAGTTGACGTATGTCTTGCCGTGATTATCTATGGTGACAATGGGATATCATGTGCCACTTGATGTATGTTTTCGTGATCAACTTGTGGGTTTCGTGACTTTGGGAACCTATGCATAGGGGTTGGCACACGTTCTTGACTCTCCCGTAGTAGCTTTGGGGCACTCTTTGAAGTACTTTTATGTTGGTTGGATGAATCTGAGATTGTGTGACACATATCGTATAATCATGCCCACGGATACTTGAGGTGACAATAGAGTATCTAGGTGACATTAGGGTTTTGGTTGATTTGTGTCTTAAGGTGTTATTCTAGTATGAACTCTATGATGGATTGAGCGGAAAGAATAGCTTTATGTTATTTTACTACGAACTCTTGAATAGATAGAACAGAAAGGATAACTTTGAGGTGGTTTCGTACCCTACCATAATCTCTATGTTTGTTCTCCACTATTAGTGGCTTTGGAGTGACTCTTTGTTGCATGTTGAGGGCTTGTTATATGATCTATCTATGTTATTATTGTTGAGAGAACTTGCACTAGTGAAAGTATGAACCCTAGACCTTGTTTCCTATGATTGCAATACCGTTTACGCTCACTTTTATCGCTCATTACTTTGCTGTTTTAATAATTTCAGATTACAAAAACCTTTATCTACTATCTATTTTGCACTTGTATCTTCATCTCTTCACCGAACTAGTGCACCTATACAATTTACCATTGTATTGGGTGTGTTGGGGACACAAGAG
Organism: Triticum aestivum; assembly: GCF_018294505.1. Classification (NCBI taxonomy): domain Eukaryota; kingdom Viridiplantae; phylum Streptophyta; class Magnoliopsida; order Poales; family Poaceae; genus Triticum; species Triticum aestivum. The sequence goes on along the minus strand of NC_057810.1, from coordinate 696,940,237 downwards.
ACTCTTTGTTATTTGGTTGCAGGGTTGTTTGAGAGAGACCATCTTCATCATACGCCTCCTACAGATTGATAAACCTTAGGTCATCCACTTGAGGGAAATTTGCTACTGTCCTACAAACCTGTGCACTTGCAGGCCCAAAAACGTCTACAAGAAGAAGGTTGTGTAGTAGACATCAGGAGGCTTCTCCGATTACTTAATTCTTTTCCTGATCATCCTCTTAAGAAAAATGAAATACTTGATATCTTTTATAACGGACTAACCGATGCTTCCAAGGACTACTTGGATAGTTGTGTTGGTTGTGTTTTCAGGGAAAGAACAGTCGACGAAGCTGAATTGCTATTGAATAATATGTTGACTAATGAAAATAATTGGACTCTTCCTAAGCCAATTCCTGAGGCAATTCCTGAACTAATTAAGCTAACTCCTGAGCCTATTCCTAAACCCACTCCGAAGAAGAGAGGTGTTCTATTTCTCAGTCCTGAAGATATGCAGGGGGCAAAGAAATCAATGAAAGAAAAAGGTATTAAAGCTGAAGATGTTAAGAATTTACCACCTATTGAAGAAATACATGGTCTTAATATACCGCCTGTTGAAGAAACACATTGTCTTGATAACCCGACACAAGTAGTAAAGGTAAATTCTCTCTATAGATATGATAAAGTTGAAATTCCCTCTACTAAATTTCATAGCCCCTGCTTAGATGAATTTGATGACTTTATGGCTAGACAAGAAAGTTTTAATGCTTATGTTGGTAGAGAATTAAAGAATAATGCTTTCGAGATAGGATGCTTGAGTGATTATATGGCTAGAGTTAAAGGTGAACTTAAACTCATTAGCAAATATTCTTCTATGGTCACTCAAGTTGAGCAAGTACTTAAAGCTCAAAATGATTTGCTTCGTGAATTAAATAATAAATATGATTTTGCTGTTAGAGTGGCTACTAGAACTAGTAGAATGACTCAGAAACCTTTGTATCCTGAAGGCCACCCTAAGAGAATCGAGCAGGATTCTCAGAGAAATAATTTAGAGGCACCTAGTTCTTCCAAAAAGAAGAAAAAGAAAAACTATAGGACTTTGCATGCTTCTAGTGAACCTATTGTAGACACACCTGAGAATCCCAATGACATTTCTATTTCTGATGCTGAAACATAATCAGGTGATGAACATGAACCTAGTGATAATGTTCATGTTGATGCTCAACCTAGCAATAACAATGATGTAGAGATTGAACCTGCTATTGATCTTGATAATCCACAATCAAAGAATCAATGTTATGATAAAAGAGATTTTGTTGCTAGGAAGCACGGTAGAGAAAGAGAACCATGGGTTCAGAAACCCATGCCCTTTCCTCCTAAACCATCCAAGACAAAGGATGATGAGGATTTTGAGCGCTTTGCTGAAATGATTAGACCTATCTTCTTACATATGCCCTTAACTGATATGCTTAAAGTAAATCCTTATGCTAAGTATATGAAGGATATCATTACAAATAAAAGAAAGATACTGGAAGCTGAAATTTCCACCATGCTTGCTAATTATACTTTTAAGGATGGAATACCAAAGAAACTTGGAGATCTAGGGGTACCAACTATACCATGCTCCATTGAAAGAAATTATGTTAAAACTGCTTTATGTGATCTTGGAGCCGGTGTTAGTGTTATGCCTCTCTCTTTATATCGTAGACTTGAATTGAATAAGTTGACACCTACTGAAATATGTTTGCAAATGGCTGATAAATCAACTGCTATACCTGTCGGCATTTGTGAGGATGTGCCTATTGTGGTTGCAAATGTCACTATTTTAACGGACTTTGTTATTCTTGATATTCCCGAGGACGATAGTATGTCGATCATCCTTGGTAGACCCTTTTTGAATACTGCAGGGGCTGTTATTGATTGCAACAAAGGCAATGTCACCATGTTAATGGTAATGAACATACGGTACACTTTCCGAGGAAACAACCTCAAGTTCATAGCATCAATTCTATTGGAAAAGTTCCAAATATCATTATTGGAGGTTTTGAATTTCCTCTTCCTATTGTCAAGAAAAAGTATGATATTCTTATTGTTGGGGATGTTCATATCCCCGTTGAGGTAACTTAGTGTTATTCGAAATTTCTCCGGTTTCGTGTTATTCAGAATGAGTTTGTTAACAAGACTTGATCAACCTTGTTAGTGGATTCATTTTGATGATCATGAGATGGATGAAACTAGAAGGCACAACCTCCTGTAGCCTCTTTTTACTTTCTCTTATTTAGAATAAATAAAGCAAAAATAGTATTATTTGTTTGTTTTCTAAATTATCCGTGCAATAAAAAAATATCCCGAAAATAAAAGTGCTCCAAATGCCCTGCAAATTTAGTATGATTTTTTATGGAATATTTGAGATTTTAGGAAGTGAAAACACTACGGGAGGGGCAACTACCTGACCACGAGGGTGGAGGGCGCGCCCACCCCCCTGGGCATGCCCCTGTCTCGTGGTCCCACAGTGGCCCCCTCCACTTATTCCTGCACCCACACACTCCATCTTCTTCCCAAAAAATCCTCATCCAGCTCAAGCACGAGTTCTAGCTCATTTTTCTGTGATTTTCGATCTCCTTGCTCAAAGCTCCATTCACAAAACTGCTTTGGGAGATTGTTGCTTGGTATGTGACTCTTCCATTGGTTCAATTAGTTTTTGTTCTAGTGCTTTAGTCATTGCAATTTTTTGATGCATAGGTGACACTGTTCTTGAGCTTGCATGTTAAATTTATGAGGTCCCAAGTAATTCTAATGCATGATATAAGCTCTAGGCACTTGTAGGAGTAGTTGCTACCAATCTTGTTTAGTTTTATTCACTTTTATTTTGAAGTTACTAAAATTTCAGAATTTTTTCAGAAAAAGAAATATGTCTATGATAATGTATCAAGGTGGTTCCTCAATAAAGAAAGGACCCAGGCTTGCTATGCGTGAGCAAGACGATGAACTACCGAGGGACGCGGAAGTGTGAGCTTGTGAGTGGCCATCAGACGATTTTATGGTCAATGCAGGCTTTAAGGATGAATTTGACGCATATGTGCGCAATGCCGATCTTGAGGACTTCTTAAAAGATAAGTGTCCTCAGTACTATCTATTCACTGATTCATTTGTGAGAAGGTTTAAATATAAATGTTCATGTAATTCTCAGAGTGTCCTGTTTGATATTTATGATAAATCTTATACCATGGACTTAGAGGATTTTACAACTGCTTGCAAACTTCCGCAGTGGGGCAATGTTAATGATCCCACAAATCTGAATTTAGAGACTTTCTTGCTTGTATTACTGTGGGAGAATCTAGGGATATAGCACAAGCTACCATTGGGAGCATTCATTTTCCTGCTATACATTATTTTTCTCTCTTCATTGGTAGATGCATTAATGGTAAAGATGAAGCATGTCATATGTGTCTCCCTGATCTTTGTTTCCTCAAGTGCACTGTGTTAGGTTATAAAGATTACAACTTGGGGGCAATAGTTGCATGTAGGTTGCATAATAATGGTAGGGCTGGATATTTATTTGGAGGAATTTATGCGACCCGTGTGGCTAATTATCTTGGTATAGCCCCACGAGAGGGGGATATTGTGTTGCCTCCTGTTTATTTAGATTATGACGCTATGGTCAAACATCATTTTCTTAGGAGGAATGAACAATTCCTCGAGTATCGACTAATCTTTGACAGACATAGCTCTGTCCATGTTACTCTTCTTGTTCCTTTCCTTTTTGATTACCAGGCAAAAGGAAGATATGTTGTTACCAGGGAGGAAGCAGCTGAACACGAGGGTAGAGCGGAAGCGGCTCGCCAGCATGTCGTAGCCCAGGAGGCATTTGCTGTTGCATCTAAATATGACCCCAGTTACAACTATGGATATCAGTCAGGCTACCCTTGGCCTTAGACCAACTTAGGCCAAAAGCCTAAGCTTGGGGGAGTACATATTTCTCACCAACTTTACATTCATGTTCACACACTATTCTAGTTGTCGGTGCTCATACTCTTTCATTGTATTATCCATGCTAGTTTAATTTTGTTTTTCTAGTTTTCTTCTTGTGTGTTTGATAAACCTTACGAAAAACCAAAAAAAATAGTTAGTTTAATTTCCATGCTTGTAGTAGAATTAAAATGAAAGCCCAAAAAAGATTTCTCGTTCTTCTTCTTACTTGTTGGGAGATTTCCTGTGTAAATAGTTTTATTTTCTTTTCTTTCCTTTGGGGGTCGAGAGTAAAAGACCATATTGAAAATGTGTAGTGGCTCTCATATGCATGATTGTTTATTTAATTAGAGCCCATATTACCTTGTATTCTCTCTTGAGTTGAATGATTGCAGATTCCAGCTTAGTCCAATGCACGTGCACTATTGTTATTATACATGTCGTTCGGTCGTGCAAGTGAAAGGCAATAATGACGATATATGATGGACTGATTGAGATGAGAAAAGCTGGTATGAACTCGACTCTCTTGTTTTTGTAAATATGATGAGTTCATCGTTCCTGATTTAGCTTATTATGAAGTAAACATATTTGCAATGACATTTAGAGATTATAGTTGCTTTTGCCATGCTTGATTAGCTATGAGTTATAATGGTTTACCTTGCATGCCAACATGCTATTAAAATGATTGTGATGTGGTATGATGGGATGGTATCCTCCTTTGAATGAATTGAGTGACTCGACTTGGCACATGTTCATGCATGTAGTTGAAACAATCAACATAGCCTTCATGATATTTATGTTCATAATAGATTATATCCTACTCATGCTTGTACTCGGTGTGAATTAATTTTAATGCATGTTCATGACTGTTGTTGCTCTCTCAGTCGGTCGCTTCCCAGTCTTTTGCTAGCCTTCACCTGTACTAAGAGAGAATACTGCTTGTGCATCCAAACTCCTTAAACCCCAAAGTTATTCCATATGAGTCCACCATACCTTCCTATATGCGGTATCTACCTGCCGTTCCAAGTAAATTTGTATGTGCCAAACTCCAAACCTTCAAATGAAATTTTGTTTTGTATGCTCGAGCAGCTCATGTTTCAACTAGGGCTGCCTATATCTTCCATGCTAGGTGGGTTATTCTCACGAGGAGTGGACTCCGCTCCTCATTCACGAGAAAGGGCCGGTAACCGGAATGCCCAATCCCATGATCCGAAAAGATCGAAGCAAATCAAATTAATTAAACAAAAATCCCCCAGGGCTATTGTTAGCTGGAGGCACTCGTTGTTTAGAGCAAGCCATGGATTGATGCTTGTTGGTGGTGGGGGAGTATAAACTTTTACCATTCTGTTTGGGAACTGCCTATAATGCATGTAGTATGGAAGATATCACCATCTCATAGTTTTTGCGTTGACAATGAAAGTATGCCGCTCAAAATGTTATTCAATCTCTATTTTAAAATCGACCTCTGGCACCTCTACAAATCCCTGCTTCCCTCTGTGAAGGGCCTATCTATTTCCTTTTATATTGAGTCATCATCCTCTTATTAAAAAGCACCCGCTGGAGAGCACACTGTCATTTGCATTCATTACTATTGGTTTATATTGGGTATGACTTGACTGGATCCTATTTACCATGAATTACAATGTTTAGTCAGTCCTTGATCTTTAAAGGTGCTTTGCATTTATGTTTTGCGGTCTCAGAAAAGGCTAGCGAGATACCATCTTGTTATATTATATTATGATTGTTTTGAGAAAGTGTTGTCATCCGAGTTTTATTATTATGGCTCGCTAGCTGATTATGCCATTGATATGAGTAATTGTGAGACCTAAATGTTATTGTGAGTATGGTTAGTTCATAATACTTGCTGAAAACCTGAATGTTGGCTTTACATATTTACAACAACAAGAGCAAATAGAGTTTGTAAAAGTTTTTCTTTATCACTTTCAGTTTATCAACTGAATTGCTTGAGGACAAGCAAATGTTTAAGCTTGGGTGAGTTGATACGTCTCCAACGTATCTACTTTTCCAAACACTTTTGCCCTTGTTTTGGACTCTAACCTGCATGATTTGAATGAAACTAACCCGAATTGACGTTGTTTTCAGCAGAACTACCATGATGTTGTTTATTGTGCAGAAAACAAAAGTTCTCGGAATGACCTGAAAATCCATGGAGATAAGTTTTGGAAAATATAAAAAATACTGGTGAAAGAATCAAGGCCAGGGGGCCCACACCCTGTCCACGAGGGTGGGGGGTGATGGTGTCCTGGACTAGGAGGTACTCACCATGTCGTCTCCCGATCAGTTAGATTGGGCCGAGGACCCCCATGGCCATATACTCATGGGCCAGTTCGGACAGTTGCCGCATAGAAGGAAGATTTCACAAGACTTGGTGATCAAGACAAGGACTCCACCCCCACCGGCGTATTCGGCTAGGACTCTTGTTATCCTAGGCCTCTGGTACATTATATAAACCGAGGCCAGACTAGTCGATAGAGGATTATGACATTTACTCATTATACCTCTAGGGTTTAGACCACAACATATGATCTCGGGGTAGATCAAATCTTGTAACCCCTATACTCATTATAGTCAATCAAGCAGCATGTAGGGTATTATCTCATCAAGAGAAGCCCGAAGCTGGGTAAAATCCCGTGTTCATGTTACCATCTATCCTAAGACGCACAACTTGGGACCCCCTACCCGAGATCCCCCGGTTTTGACACCGACATTGGTGCTTTCATTGAGAGTTCCATTGTGTGATCGGCGAAAGGATCAATGGCTCGACTGCAGGTCAACTGCGATGTCGGTTTCTTTGTCACCAGCTCGACTGGTAACCTTGACTTAACCAAAGACTACGCCCTACTTCCGTTCGTCACGTTCCGATGAGGCCTTCATCAACATCAACTCTGATCTCTATCAAGATCATGCAGGAGTCATCCATGGAGCTCGGGGGCTCAATGTCAACATTGCCCTCGGGCGGCCATGCTGTTTTTCTGGACAGCAAACTCGTATCCGCCGCCACCGCCTCCTCGAGTGTCGCCTAAACGATTGCTTCGGTGGAATTATGTGAAATTAAGTCTACAACAACCCTGCAAAAATTTCGTCGAGTTCCGATGGAGGAATCTCCAGCAATCTCCGATATACCGGAGCCATGTTGAATGTGGACGAGAATCCGGACGAGTTTGGAGCGGGGTGTCCAGCATCTAGCTCTCACGTCCTTTGGAAGATCCAACTGTTGATCAGCTGCGGAATTCCCATGTCTACCACCTGCCAAAAAATTCAGCCCGATCCGACCGTCCAAACTCCGGGAACCTTCCGATTAGTGCATCAGTTTTTGGATCTGTTTTCTGCGCGAGAACGAATCCGACCTGAGTTCATCTCATTTACGAACGGGATTTCGGACATCCTTTTTGAAGGACATTTTTGTATGGGGTATTGTGTTTTATTCTCAAACACTTCCCATTAATATAAAACATATTTTTACAATACGATCTTCACCATCGCACCGGTGTCAAACCGGCTCGACAACATCACTCCACGGTGACCGACCTGCGCTAGACACGTCGTCGCTTTGTTGAGGCGAGCTCAACTTCTTCGGATCATCATCTCGGCTAGTCGAACAATAGTTCGGCATCGCGAAGGATAAATCGTCACCAACATCGCCGCTACACAGATTACACGGAGCGGGCACACCGGCATCACCGCACGGTCTCTTCATCAAGCCAGCATTGACCATGTCACAAGTTACGACCTGGGTCGGCATGGACGCACTGTTGCCTCTTCGAGCCAATGTCTGTCACATTAGCTGGACCGGAGGCTTTTCCTCGGCAAGCCAACCTTTGCCAGCATCGCTGTCGGTGTCAAAACTGGCGGATCTCGGATAGGGGGTCCCGAACTGTGCGTCTAGGCGGATGGTAACAGGAGACAAGGGACACGATGTTTTACCCAGGTTCGGGCCCTCTTGTTGGAGGTAAAACCATACGTCCTGCTTGGTTAATATTGATGATGTGTGTTAGAAGAGTGGATCTACCACGAGATCAAGGAGGCTAAACCCTAGAAGCTAGCCTATGGTATGATTGTTGTTCGTCCTATGGACTACAGCCATCCGGTTTATATAGACACCGGAGAGGGCTAGGGTTACACAGAGTGGGTTACAATGGTAGGAAATCTACATATCCGTATCGCCAAGCTTGCCTTCCACGCCAAGGAAAGTCCCATCCGGACACGGGACAAAGTCTTCAATCTTGTATCTTCATAGTCTTGGAGTCCGGCCGATGATGATAGTTCGGCTATCCAGACACCCCTAGTCCGGAACTCCCTCAGTAGCCCCTGAACCAGGCTTCAATGACGACGAGTCCGGTGCACATATTGTCTTCGGCATTGCAAGGCGGGTTCCTCCTCCGAATAATTTATAGAAGATTGTGAACACCAGGATAGTGTCCGGCTCTGCAAAAATAAATTCCACATACCACCGTAGAGAGAATAATATTAAACAAGATCAATCTGCTGACGTATTCTGTGGCGTGACGTCACACCACTTCCAAGCCTTTACTCAAGTTGTTTTTATTGTTCCACCTCAGCGCGTTTAGCGAGGCGGTTTCCTTGGCACGTCTTGTCGAAGCAGAGATCGTGTTCCCCTTATTCCGGGATTCCCATCAATATGGACGTGGGTAACCCAACCGCGCCATTGATTGTGACGCTTGGGAGATAAGCGAGTTTTACCAGGCCGGTGGGGACACATGTTTTTGTCCGCCCATATAAGGGGATAAAGATCCAACCCTTTTACCTGCACCTTCTTCCTCCTTGGCTTATCCATCACCGCGAACTCGAGCTCCAGCGCCCAAGTCCGCACTTCTCTCCTCAACCTTCTCCAACTATGTCCGGAGCGGGAGGCAAGTGGATGGCCTCCTCCTTCACGGAGGGGCAGATCCAGAAGCTGCGCGACGCCGGATATTTGTCCAGCGACATCGCACATCGGCTCCCCGACGAGGGAGAGATCATCCCCACCCCCAGGCCCTATGAGAGGGTAGTATTTCTTCCCCATTTCCTCCGTGGACTGGGCTTCCCACTTCATCCCTTCGTCCAGGGGCTCATGTTCTACTACGGCCTAGATTTCCATGATCTGGCCCCGAATTTTATCCTCAACATCTCGACATTTATCGTCGTGTGCGAGGCCTTCCTCTGCATCCAGCCCCACTTCGGCTTGTGGCTCAAGACCTTTAGTGTCAAGCCGAAGGTTGTGAAGGGCAGCCAAGCGGAGTGCGGAGGCGCCATGGTGGGCAGGATGTCCCATGTTACATGGCTGGGGGGCACTTTCATGGAAACCATCAAGGGGTGGCAATCGGGGTGGTTCTACATCACCGAGCCACGTGACGCCGATTGGGCGGCGGCCCCCGAATTTAGATCCGACATCCCTACACGGCTCACCTCCTGGAAAGAGAGTGGCCTGATCTGGGGGGGATTCGGAGGAGCTGACCGGACTCCAAGCCTGTATCCAGAAGCTGGTGGACAAGAAGCTCAAGCTTGTCAACTTAGTCCAGGTCATGCTCATCCGCCGGATTCTCCCGTTCCAACGACGGGGTTTCAACATGTGGGAGTTCGATCCGGCGCAGCACCAGACCCTGAGCGGGCTCTTCGACACTATGTACGAAGATGTCTGGAAGGTGTTGTTCAAGGGCGCCGAGGCTCCCGCATCCGCTACCAAAGATCGCGGATTCTGCTCGCAGCGTCCAGCTGACGAGGTAAGTGACTTTGCCACTTGTTTTCCATAGTTTGACTCTATGCGGGATCTAAACTCCCTTTACCTTTGACAGGACTGGCTGGCGAAGGCCGAACGGACTATCCGTCCGGCCCCATTGCCAGAGGATCCAGCGGACGCCTGCCTAACGGGGCTGCTAGCTCCGGCACCCCACGTGGTGCCGGAGAAGAAGGCCAAGAAGAAGGCCACGGGGACTCGGAAGAGTTCCTATTTTCAGGTGCTATCGGATGATGAATCCGAGGCCGACTCCTCCCACCAAGGCGAGGAGGAGAAGAAGAAAGCCTCTCCCCCAGCGGGGGGAGGGAAGAAAAGGAAGGCCTCCCCAACAAGGGAGGCCGAAGGGTCCAAGAAGGGAAAAACTCTTCCCCCGGACTGCTCCGCCAACGCCAGTGACGATGACGAGGACTAGCCTCCAAGGGCCAAGCCCCTGGCGAGATCAGTTGTCACATCCCTGGTCCTGTTATGCACTAGGCTAGACCTCATGTGAGTATCATGTTTTAATTCAAATGAAATTTGAATTGAGGAATTTTTAAAGCCTCAGAAACCTTCTAAAAATGATCAACATTAAAATCTCCTCAAAGAAGTCCAAGAAAATGTTCCTCTTAGTCTCTGAAAATATTGCAAAGAGGTAAAACTCAAAACAATATTTTTGGTATCTCAGAGTTAATTATTTTGGGCCTTTGAATTAAATAAATAGCTATTTGCATTGGATATATATTTGATATATAAATAATATATGTCCAATAATTACTGGAACATTTTATGTGGTTTGGTATATTTTAGTCCTAGCCACATAACTATTTCCAGGATTTTATAAAATGGTTTAGTGTCTAAAACTAAATCAAAACAAACTACAGAAAATAGAAAACAGAATTAAATAGAAATGAAAGAGAGAGAGAGAAGGACTTATCTGGCGCTCACCCGGTAACCAGCCGGCCCAGCTCCTGTGCGGCCCAGCCCATCTCCACTTCCCCCCCCCCCTGTCGCCTTCCTCCTCGCGCAGTAGGCACAGGCGCGTGGCCGACGCACGCCGGCGCACGCCCCGGCCACCTCCTGCTTGCCGCTCCACCTCGACACCCCGGACGCCTCCATGCGTGCCACGCCACCCCCTGGAACTCCCTCACTCTCCCGAACTCTCCCCCCCCTCCTCTGCTTCCTCTCTCCCTCACTCGCCCGAACGAAGCCGCCGCCACCGACGAGCTCCCTCACGGCCACCGCCACCCCCTAGCCTCGCCGATGCGCTCAAAGGCTCCGCCTCGACCCCCTCTTCCTCCCCACCGATCCACGGCCCTCCGGAAGCCCTGGATGCTGCCAGCTTCGCCGTTCCCCTCCTCGGCCACCGCGGATCGCCGCCGTCAAATCCGCCCCCGTCCGGCCTCCCTCAAGCTCGCCGTCCACCTCTACAGGGTCTACGTGACCTCTCCGTTCGTTTCCCCCTCTCTATTTCGTCGTTCGCGCGCCGTAGCTAGGTTATCCACCGCGGCCGAGAGCTTCTCGCCGCCGGCCATGGCGTGGCCGTGGCCACAGCCACCGCAGCTCGCTCCCGAGCCCACCGTCGTGCTCACCGCAACCCCAGGAGGCCGCAGCGCCCTTCCGTTTCCCCTCTTGTGCACCGTAGCGCCGTTCCCGCCAACGCCCGAGGTCCGGCAGCCGCTGAGCTCGACGCCGGCGAGGATTACGGCCGCCCTAGCTTCTCCCGTTTGCCATGTTAGATGCGCGTGAGCCTGGGCATTCCGTAGATGCCCTCCGCCGGCCATTTGGTCGCCGGAGCAAGAAACCCGAAGGCCTCCGCCGCCTCGGCCTCGCCGGCGACTCAACGCCGGCGGGATTGAGTCGTTTGACCAGGGGTTTGACCTCCCCTGGGTCTATGACAGGTGGGCCCCCGCCATAAGGTGATTAGTTTAAGCTAATCACCACCTAAGCTAACCCCCTGACACTGACATGTGAGCCCTAGTGCCCCTAATCTTTAATTAAACTAAACTAACCCCCCCCTGTCTAACCCGTGTCACTGACGTGTGGCCCCCACACGTCAGGTTTGACTCTGGGCGACCCAGTTGACCTGCTGACCTCAGCCTTACGCCATGCTGACGCAATATTCCTTTTCTGGAATTTAGTTCATTTTATAAATATTCAGGAAATTCCAGAAATTTGTAAAAATTTCTAAAAATCATAGAAATTCAACCGTAACTCCAAATTAGATAATTTATATATGAAAAATTATCAGAAAAATTCAAGGAATCCATCTGTACCATTTTCATGCATGTTAGAACAACTTATAGCTGCTGTTTAGCACAAATCAATTAAATGGCATTTGAATAATCACATATGGAGTTTGAATTTGAATCTTGTATTCAAACCAACTTCATTTAATCTGTTGCTAGTTGCATTAGCCCAAAACACATTCATTTTGCCATGTCATGATCATGCATCATATTGTGCATTGCATTGATTGTGTTCCCTTCTGTGTTGCCGGTATTTGTCCCCTCTCGATAGACGTGATACCGATGATGTGATCGTTGACACTGATGAAGACTCAATGTTATCTTCAGAAGTGCCAGGCAAGCAAAACCCCCTTGTTCATTCCGATAAAATCCCACTCTCTCGCTCCTGCTCTCTTTTACTGCATTAGGACAACAACGACATATTTGTTACTTGCTGCGGTAGCTGAACCCCTTTATCCTTTGCATGACCTGTCATTGCCACAGTAAATAGATGAAACCCACTAGCATGAGTAGGAGTTGTTTGAGCCCTGTTGTGCCTACTCATTCATGTTTGTTTGTCATGCCTGCTACTGCTTAGAGTTGAGTCAGGTCTGATTCATCGGGGATGAATCAGAGGCGTGTGAACATGTCCTACCGTGTGTGAGCTAAGTGTGTGAACACGATTTGGTAAAGGTAGCGGTGAGAGGCCATGTAGGAGTACATGGTGGGTTGTCTCATTGCAGCCGTCCTCAGGAACTGAGTTCTGTGTTTGTGATCCATGATTCAGCTACTACCATACATTGGGCCCTGAAATATGACCCCGCTCGACTTCTTATTCACCCTAGTCCTCTGTCCAGGAGTTGCAATTAGTTTCTGGTGTTTGTAGCTTACTGGAGGCCGTGGACAGCGCTGACCGTAGGGGTGGGCTGTGATGCGGTAGGTACGTGACACGGTGTACCGGATGCCCGTTTGGTATCTCGGGAACCCTGTTCACATCGTTTGGGGCTGTGAGCGAAACTCCGGCCGGATCTCCTCATGGATGGAACCCGAATAGGCGATAAACCTGGACTAGAGACTTGAGTGTTTAGGTAGGTCGTGGTCTACACCCACGTCGGCTTTCGCTTGAAGTCTGCCGAGCACATGTCGTGTGCAGACGCTAAGTGGTGGAAACATGTATGAAGAAGTACACCCCTGCAGGGTTAACATCATCTATTCGAATAGCCGTGTCCGCGGAAAAGGACTTCTGGGTTGCTTATATCAGTTCATAGACAAGTGAAAGTGGATACTTTAAAATGCGCAAGATAAGCGTGAGTGCTATGGATGGCGTTCTCGTAGGGAGACGGGAGCGGATCGATAGTGGTGTATTGATATGGTGAATATGTGGACTCGTGTGCGCCACCTCAAAAGAGTCGCTTGCAGTCGTAGTTTAGGATAGCCACCGAGTCAAAGCTGGCTTGCTGCAGTTAAACCCCACCATCCCCTTTGTTGATAATGATGCATATGTAGTTAGTTCTGATGTAAGTCTTGCTGGGTACATTTGTACTCACGTTTGCTCATTTTATATTTTTGCAGAGAGATTTCGGTCTCGCTAGTAGTACCGCGTGGACTTCGACGTTTAGCTTGTTACCTCAGCTACGATCTTGTGCCCTCGGCAGGATCTGATAGATAGCCAGGCTTCTCACCCTTTTTCATTTATAGATGTCTGTACCCAGACATGATAGCTTCCGCTTGTGCTTTGATTTGTATGCTCTGAATGTTGGGTCATGAGACCCCTGTTTGTAATATCTCGCTCCTCGAAGCCTATTGAATAAATTACTTGAGTCGTAGAGTCATGTTGTGATGCCATGTTGTGTTTGCACATATCGAGCATATTGTGTGTATGTTATTGAAATGCTTGGTATGTGTGGGATCTGACTATCTAGTTGTTTATCTTTAGTAGCCTCTCTTATCGGGAAATGTCTCCTAGTGTTTCCACCGAGCCATGGTAGCTTGCTACTGCTCCGGAACACTTAGGCTGGCCGGCATGTGTCCTTCTTCGTTCCTGTGTCTGTCCCTTCGGGGAAATGTCACGCGATGAATACCGGAGTCCTGTTAGCCCGCTACAGCCCGGTTCACCGGAGTCCTGCTAGCCCAGTGCTACAGCCTGGATTCACTCGCTGATGACCGACACGTTCGATGCTGGGTCATGGATGCCTGTCCCTGTAAGTCTGTGCCACTTTGGGTTTACGACTAGCCATGTCAGCCCCGGGCTCCTTATCATATGGATGCTAGCGACACTGTCATATACGTGTGCCAAAAGGCGCAAACGGTCCCGAGCAAAGGTAAGGCGACACCCGTGGGAATACCGTGCGTGAGGCCGCAAGGTGATATGAGGTGTTACATGCTAGATCGATGTGGCATTGAGTCGGGGTCCTGACATCGTAAGTATCCAGACTCCCGAATAACTTCAAGGTTTTTTCTTTTCACCACATAATGTCTTTCTAATGCCGCATACAACCCTGCAGTCCGCCCAAGGATGATCTTCCCATTTCATCGAGCGGGTCGTTGGGTGCGTCGGATATGGATTCCCTTCTGACTGCCTCCACCCCCCGTGCCGCGGACGACGCCGAGGTGGGATCCCAGGAAGGGACCCACCAGGAGGAGGAGGCCCCGGAGGTGTCACAGGACAACCTCCCGGACTTTGCACCGGACTCAGCCCCGGAGGCCACAGTGGCTCCGGAGTCCGGCGGGCAACCCCTTCGTAAGAAGGGTAAGACCGCGACGCCGGCTGCATCCGTCCAACCGGAGGTGCCGGATAATTTGCTGGAGGCACTCAACGACGCCTCCATCGAAGAGGAACACCGCACTGTTATGAGTGCGGTGATTCAGAAGGTTCAGCTCGCCAAGAGCGGGCTGACCGAAGCCTGCAGCAGCCTTCTAACAGGCTTTGAGGTAAGAATTTTTATATATGTAAAATGGTACCACATAGACAGTAGCCCCTGTTGCTCGGGTCAGTGTTCGGAAAGAAAAGCCGGACTGAGGATCTTTAGAAAGATAAACGCAGGAGTCATAAAAAATATGTCAATATGGGATTGCAGGCTGTGCTGCTGACCTCCGCCGCACTGACTGCGGAGGTCAATACTTTGAAGGAAAACCTCGAGCGGTCCGAGAACGAGCTCGGCCATGCCAAGAAGCAGCTCGAGGAAAAAGAAGGTGAGTAATACCTTATGAAAATTGTACCTTACAGAAAAGGATTTGGTTGCAAGAAAAATGACAAGGATAACGTGGGTATAAAAGGGGCCACTAACGAGGTGGCAACCCTGAAGGAGGCAGTGGCCGCGGCCGAATGCAATGCGGCCACGGAGCGCACCGAGCGAGAGAAACAGGAGGCGCGAGTGGCGGAGGTATAGCAAGAGCTCCAGGATCTTGTGAAAAAACATGAGAGCTTGGAGCGTGACTCGGAGACTCGAGAGTCTGAGCTTGCAACGGCTCTTGAGAGTGCCAAAGCCGCTAAGGCCGAAGCCTACAAGGCCCTCCAGGAGATTGAGGCGGTGAAGAAAATAGCAGCGGGTAAGGCATTTTTCATGCAAAGTAAGCATGTGAGTGTTAATTACCTGTTGCTTACCCGAATTCGGAGCTCTCCAGGAGCGTTCGCAGATCTTCCTCGCAGCGTGTCTGATGCTGCCGCATTCTACCGGGCCGAGGAGGGGAGCTCGACGGAGAAGGTCTTCTGGTCTCAGTATGCTGAGGCCGGACATCCGGTGCCCCTTAGCGACCAGCTGAAGCAGCTGGTCGAGCTCCACAAGGCGGCCGAACAGGCCATGAAGGGCCTCATAGTTCGGCTGTGGCCTAAGGAGGCCATGCCTGGGAGCTACTTCGGCCTGGTGCGGCGGCTGGTGGATGCGTGCCCGTGGGTTGAAGTCATCAAGCACTCCGCTTGCATTGAGGGTGCCCGTCGGGCCCTTGCCCGCGCAAAGGTGCACTGGGGCAAGATGGATGCCCAGAAGCTCGTGACGGACCCGCCACCAGAGGGCAAGGAGCATCGCACGCCCGAGATGTATTATAAGAGTGTGCTGAAGGGCGCCCGCATTATTGCGGGTGAGTGCTCCAAAGATGTAATATTTGAGTAGACTCGCATTTTGTTATCCTGTGCGCTGAAAACTTAGTTCATATGCGCTAAGCAACGCTTGTTAATTTAAAATATTACCTTCTGTGCGGCTGTTTATCAAATCTGAGAGATGGCAAGTCGTCGGCTTCAGCCCCCATGCCACGAGTGCTGGGGTGTTCGGGATAAACTTGAGCGCTCTTGTTCCCATTTTTGGGTCCATCTAGGGAGGCGCTCAACACAGCGAACAAGGCAACCGGACTTATAATGCTTGAACACTCTCACTTAGCCATAGAATTCTATAATTTTAAATTTCGGCGAAGCCCCTAGTCTTCGGAAGGCCGAATTTGGGGCGCTATCCACGCCTTGGCCGGACAGTATCCGGCTCCTCGCTCTAAGCGGCATAAGTCTTTAAGGACTCGCAAAAAACCTCTCGAACAGCGACCGGCTCTCGCCTCATCATGACGGTCAGTTTTAGCTTTCTCCACTGAGGCGTTAACCCAGCTCAACTGGGGCGCAATCGCAGTGGTTCTCCCAGTGCTACCTTAGCCGATATAACGGAACGTAAGGTACCAAAACATGGGAGCCGGGCAAACCCAACTATTGACCCAAGACATGATTCGGAGCCGATGCATATAGTGCTATAAGTTCGGGGTGCCGCACTTGTGAAAGTGTTCGGACTCATCACACCATAATGCCGGAAACATAAGCCCCTGGTGTATATTAGCCGTACCAAAGTGTACGGATGCAACATGCCGTGAATGAACATATGTATGAAAAAGAAATGCAATTATAAGCAAAAAGGTGCTGCATTGTTTTATTCAATAAGTGTTGCTATGAATGCAGAACGATACAAATAGTGCGATAAGCAAGGGATGGGACTGTTAAACATGTCCCCCTCCAGGGGTAGGCTGCAGATTGGTGTATAAAAATGCTCGTAATGGAGACCACCTGTATATTCGTTGTAGCCTTTATCCTTCCCTGGCTGTTGCATCGTGAGTTCGGCAGGTCTGCTGCCGGACAGGGCCTCTGACAAACGGAGTCCTGTGGGTAAAAAATAAAAGGTAAAAAGAAAAGAAAAAAGAACGACACACTTGAGAGCCCCTGGTGTGGTTGAGCCGCAGTCTGGGCTTATCGTGGTCGTGCCCCTCTCCCCATGCCCATGGTATCTTCAGAGCGTAATGGTGTACGCGAAGGACCTGCTTTGACATTTCGCAGGGGCTGGGGTTGGGGCCGCACTGCTACGCGTGCTCGGAACGTGCCAGGTGGTCTTGTTGTAAGTTACTCCGGGCGCGCTTAGCTATGTCCGGCCGCTTAACGGCCGGACTCGAGAATTGCCTTAAGAGGCTGCATTGCACTTCTGCCGCGAGAGCCGCTGTATGTTCCTCCGTGCGGAGAGAACGTTCAGTGTTTCCGTTGACCGTGATGACTCCTCGAGGGCCTGGCATCTTGAGCTCGAGGTATGTATAGTGCGGCACCGTGTTGAACTTTGCAAACGCGGTACGTTCGAGCAAGGCATGATAGCCGCTGCGGAACGGGACTATGTCGAAGATTAACTCCTCGCTTCGGAAGTTATCCGGGGATCCGAAGACCAGTTCCAGTGTAATTGAGCCTGTACAATTGGCTTCTACACCTGGTATGACGCCTTTAAAGGTCATTTTGGTAGGTTTAATCCTTGAGGGGTCTATGCCCATTTTGCGCACCGTATCCTGGTAAAGCAGGTACAGGCTGCTGCCGCCGTTCATCAGGACTCTGGTTAGGTGAAATCCATTGACGATTGGGTCTAAGACCAATGCGGCGAATCCACCATGGCGCATGCTAGTGGGGTGGTCCCTTCGGTCAAAAGTGATCGGGCAGGAGGACCATGGATTGAACTTCGGGGCAACTGGCTCCATCGCGTAGACATCCCTGAGTGCACGCTTCCGCTCCCTTTTGGGTATGTGCGTTGCGTATATCATGTTCACCGTCCGCACCTGTGGGGGGAAACCCTTCTGTCCTCTATTGTTCGGCGGTCGGGTCTCTTCCTCGTCGTCGCTATGCAGCCCCTTGTCATTGTTTTCGGCAATTAACTTGCCTGCCTGCTTGAATACCCAACAGTCCCTGTTGGTATGGTTAGCTGGCTTTTCGGGGGTGCCGTGTATCTGGCACAAGCGGTCGAGTATTCGGTCCAAATTGGACGGACCCGGAGTAGTTCGTTTGAATGGCTTTTTCCGCTGACCGGGTTTAGAGCCTCTGAATCCGGCATTGACTGCCGTATCCTCACTATTGTCGCCGTTAATGCGGCGTTTGTTTTTGTTACGACGCTGCCTGCCATTTCGGTCCTTGAAATCCGGACTGCCAGAATTTTTGCTGAGGTTGTTGCTGCGTGCTAGCCAGCTGTCCTCACCCGCGCAGAAGCGGGTCATGAGTGATGTGAGGGCTGCCATGGATTTCGGCTTTTCCTGTCCCAGGTGCCGGGCAAGCCACTCGTCGCGGATGTTATGCTTGAAGGCCGCGAGGGCCTCCGCATCCGGACAGTCGACGATTTGGTTTTTCTTGGTTAAGAACCGTGTCCAGAATTGTCTGGCCGATTCGTCTGGCTGCTGAATTATGTGGCTTAGGTCATCAGCGTCTGGTGGTCGCACATAAGTGCCCTGGAAGTTATCGAGGAATGCGGCTTCCAGGTCCTCCCAACTCCCAATTGACTCTGCTGGCAAGCTGTTGAGCCAATGCCGGGCTGGTCCTTTAAGCTTGAGGGGGAGGTATTTGATGGCGTGAAGATCGTCACCGCGGGCCATGTGGATGTGAAGGAGATAGTCTTCGATCCAAACCGCGGGGTCTGTTGTGCCATCATAAGATTCAATATTGACGGGTTTAAACCCTTTGGGGATTTGATGATCCATTACTTCATCTATGAAGCATAGTGGGTGTGCGGCGCCTCTGTACTGGGCAATATTATGACGGAGCTCAAGGGAGCTTGGTCTATTTTGTTCGGCCCGGCCGGACTTACTGTGTCCGGCGCGACGGTTGTCGTCACGTATCATGGGATGCCCACGTGATCCATAGATCGATCCTGATTGTCTTGCCTTATCCTCCAATATATCTCACAAGTCTGGAGTGTTCCCCTGTGGCCGTGTGCTTTTCGAGCGATGCCGGGTACGGGTCTAGTGAAGGGCCTAGAGGCCTCTCTGTCGCGACCACGGGGTGGTCGGTCAGCCGTATTGTCTCCTGGTGATGCGGGTTCATAAGCCTCCTCCTCTAATCGGGGGAGCAGCTTGCGTTTAGGGTAGCTTTTGGAGGGGCGTTCGAGCTCATGCTCTTCGGCCGCGAGGACTTCAGTCCATCTGTCGGCTAGCAGATCCTGATCAGCTCTAAGCTGTTGCTGCTTTTTCTTGAGGCTGTTCGCCGTGGCCATAAGCATGCGTTTAAAACGCTCTTGTTCGACGGGATCCTCAGGCACGACGAATTCGTCATCGTCGAGGCTCGCTTCGTCTCCGGAGGGAGGCGTATAATCCTCTGCCTCTTCTTCTGCCGCTCCTTCATAAGGGCTGGCGTCTCCGTCCTCCTGTGCTGCATCTTGCTGGAGTGGGTTGTCTTCGGCACTGTCCGGTGTATTATTGTCTCCGGTACCGGAGTCTTCATTCTTGTTGTGGCGGGATTTAGAGCGGCGCCGCTGACGCCGGCGCTTGGGCTGCTTTTTGGAGGGGTCATCCTCCTCTGTTCCTTCGCCATTCCCATCTTTTGGGATATCCACCATGTATATGTCATATGATGAGGTGGCTGTCCAGTGCCCAGTAGGCGCTGGTTCTTGGTCGTCTCCGGCATCGTCGTCCATACCGTCGATGTCCTCGGAGTCGTAGTCTAGCATGTCGGTTAAATCGTCGACAGCGGCTACCAAGTGGGTGGTGGGTGGGCTTTGAATTTCTTCGTCGTCCGCATCCCAACCGTCCTGACCGCAGTCCGGCCAGGGCTCTCCTGATAACGAGAGATACTTTAGCGAACTCAAGATGTCGCCGAAAGGTGAGTGTTGAAAGATGTCCGCCGCGGTGAACTCCATGATCGGCGCCCAATCAGATTCAATCGAGGGGGGGGGGCGTGGGAGGTTCGGAGTCCGGCGAGGAGTCCGGCACCTCGGAGCCACGAGCTTTATGAGGGACAAAGTCAGTGTTCGGCTCTATCGCCGTAGAGGTTGCAGCCCCCAAGGCGGTGTCTAGGCATCCGTCCTTGATCTGCGCAGTTGGCTCCGAATTGAAGATCGGAGCGGTTTCGAGTGCGGCCTCCAGGGTGCTGTCCGGCTGCAGAGCTAAATCATGCTCGCCGCAACAGTGCGGCACGCTCGGCTGTGGCTCGAATCCATCGAGGATCAAGTCCCCGCGGATGTCAGCCGTGAAGTTCAAACTTCCAAATCTGACCTGACGGCCAGGGGCGTAGCTTTCGATCTGCTCCAGTTGGCCAAGCGAATTGGCCCGTAGTGCAAAGCCGCCGAATACGAAGATTTGTCCGGGGAGGAAGATCTCACCGTGGACTGCATCATTGACGATGATTGAAGAAGCCATCGAGCCTGTCGGTGACGAACATAGAGGAACTCTCAATGAAAGCACCAATGTCGGTGTCAAAACCGGCAGATCTCGGGTAGGGGGTCCCGAACTGTGCGTCTAGGCGGATGGTAACAGGAGACAAGGGACACGATGTTTTACCGAGGTTCGGGCCCTCTTGATGGAGGTAAAACCCTACGTCCTGCTTGATTAATATTGATGATGTGTGTTACAAGAGTGGATCTACCACGAGATCAAGGAGGCTAAACCCTAGAAGCTAGCCTATGGTATGATTGTTGTTCGTCCTATGGACTACAGCCATCCGGTTTATATAGACACCGGAGAGGGCTAGGGTTACACAGAGTCGGTTACAATGGTAGGAAATCTACATATCCGTATCGCCAAGCTTGCCTTCCACGCCAAGGAAAGTCCCATCCGGACACGGGACGAAGTCTTCAGTCTTGTATCTTCATAGTCTTGGAGTCCGGCCGATGATGATAGTTCGGCTATCTGGACACCCCCTAGTCCGGAACTCCCTCAATCGCCGTGCCGTCGCTTTATTGCCCATCAGGAAATGTGTGTGCGGACCGATTCCCAATTTTGGGAGTCGCTTTTCTTCAGACTACTACAACAAATAAACCAGGTGCTATTAATCCTAACAATTTTTGCTTGTTGGGCTTAATTTTCTTAAAGTATTATTACTCTAGTTTGTTCCATCATTTGTACATAGGTCTATCAAATGGCGGCCACATTAAAAATACGGCCGCGTGGTGGTTCGATCAGTTTCCGTACATAGTTCGGCGAACGCCGCATCCAAAACTCAGACCACCCTGCAAATTCAGGCTTTGTCACGCCTTCACTGCGTCACACTGACGCCCTGCATCGACATTGGCTTCGGTGCCAGGCCACATCTCTTTAAATAAACTATTTTTTCGTAAAGCAATTATTCAAGGATTATATATATATATATTATTTCCTGGACCGCACTGTTTTATGTGTGCAGGTAATCGATTTTGACCGCGTTACATGGTGACTACTCCGGAATGTCGAACTCCTTACTCGGACACGTCGGGCCTGTGGGCTGGGACCTCGGCCATGCCGAGGACTGCGAACCTTGTCAGTTCAATGGGCGTCTTAGTCCCGCCACAAGCCCGAATCACGTCATCAACACCGAGCACATTAACCAGCTAAGTTGCTTTCATGCTCAAAAACTTTCAGTTTTAAAGTTTGTTCGGTTCGAACAAGCATTATACTTTTTGGCACAAAGTTGTTTGTGACAAAGTTCCTTGTCAAAACTTTGTTTGTGAAGCACATATTCAAATACCCCGTTTATTTGAGGGCTCCCTTGATGGAGCTTTTCCTCTTGCATATGATTATACTTGTATGGTTTCGCTCCTTGTTCGTGTATTACGCCACAATATGCAGCATGTTGACTTAAGCGATTTGCAAGCTGGGTTGCCTGGCTCCTGTGTTTACCCCTACGTTCCCGATTGTTCGGCTAGGGAGTAAAGGGAGCACTTCTGCGATTGTCACGATCGATTCATCCGAGCCGGACCTCAGACTAGGTAAAGCCAAAAGCTAGCACTCTTACTGTTTTCAACACTGGTCGGCACACAACGGAACTCATGAGTACAAAAAATCTATTGCACAAGTCTCATAATAATAATGAGCAACCGAAGAAAGGTATCGGTGGGGGTACTATTTTCTTCGAAGATGCTTCTTAAACTCGTTTGTAATATAACATAAGTTCCTTGAGCGCGCTTTGTCTGTTACAGCCTTATGGCCTGATTGCCTGGTTATCGGAAACACCGTCGATATTCTTGACAGGTGGAGTACATAACACTCTTCATTCCTTGACCGAAGAAGGAGAAACCAACGGTTGGTTAAGACGCGTTCAAAGTTTGGGTGAACACAGATATGATATAAGTACTTCGGTACGCACAACCATTATAACATAAAATTCTTTTACCCAAGTCACTCTGGGGATCTTAAATTTATGTGAGCTGTTTTATAATAAGTGTTCTTCTTCCTAGTCGCTGCAAAGTCTTTTTTCTATCACTCCTTTTTCGACAAGAGTGTGTGGTCAATAGTCGGGGAGCCTAAGTACTCCGCCTTCGGGATAGGAGGTTGAAGCCGTAGGCTGACCCGCTTGAAGTCTTGAGATAGGATGTGTCATGTTAAAGCACGACAGAAGCACAATTTTTTTAAAGACCAATTTTTGGATTGGCACCGAACACTTGATCTTGTTCGGGCGTCAAGTTTTTACTCACGTTTCTTGGTTTTCCAAGTTTATGGCACTTTTAAACTATTTGTGTGTGTTCTGCATAAGTCTTGCAGTGCAATGCCGGACACCTTTAGAAATTCGGCAAAAAATTATCGGACATTGCTATATATGCATCAGTTTCGAATTGTGTCTTCGGTCAATAGTTGGGTTGCCCGGCTCCTGTGCTTGCCTCCTATATTCCGCTTTGTTTGGCTAGGTGTGCAACGGGAGAACCACTACGATTGTGCTTCCAGCTCGCATGGTTAAGCATTGCAGTGGAGAAAGCCAAAAACTGACCATCACAATAAGCATAAACTGGTCAGCGGTTCGATGACTATATTAAATGATGGGCCATTCATAACATTGGCCAAAGTGTTTACGGCTTGACCTCGGCTGTCGCCGAACACTAACCGGGGGGATACTTGCTGGAAGCTTTCCCCGAACTAAATCCTCAGTATTTTCCTCCCACATTGATTGGAGTTGAGGTTTCATGATCATGCTTAGCATGACAACCCAAAGAAAGGAATCGATAGCGGGACTATTTTCTTTGGACAATGTTTCTTATGTTAAACAATAATATAACATGTCTCTCCGTGTACCTTTGTTTATAAAACCGTATGACCGGACCGCCTTGTTTGCCGTAAATCTTTGCCCTCATAAAGGCTTTATAAAGTAGGACAAACACTCCTCGGCTGCTGGCCGAGGGGGTTGAAGCCGATGGTCGGTCAACAAAGTTTTGTACAATGTGGATCCGAGCATTAATTATGTAAAGTACCTAGATACATAGAGTCATTACACATAATTTGTGATTTTACTATGGATATATATCCTTAATTCGGCCTCCCGTGCCCACATTAAGGCTCGGGGGCTACTATGCTTCGGGCTTATTATTTACAAATATTAAAAGGGGTACATCGATCCCCTGATCTGATGTTGCCACCCGACCAGTGTCTCGGGGGCTACTGCATTGGCAATCCAATGCAGAAAATTTAAAGTGCAATATAGTTTTCGAGGAGATTATTATCCTCAGGTCAGTCAGCCGCACCCAACCTGAGTCTTGAGGACTTTGCACACCGTGTTTCTATTCC
Source organism: Triticum aestivum (assembly GCF_018294505.1). NCBI lineage: Eukaryota > Viridiplantae > Streptophyta > Magnoliopsida > Poales > Poaceae > Triticum > Triticum aestivum. The sequence continues at coordinate 696,916,385 of NC_057810.1, read as the reverse complement.
TATGTATGCTGCCGAGCTAGGAGTTGATCCTCAGGCCGATTTCACGCATCGAGTCTCAGGGGCAACTAGGATCAGCGGTTTCATGTTTCCCTTCAGGTGCATCTCGGGTTTTAGACTGACGCACACACCTTGAGGGCTACTGACTATATATCTTGGCAGAGAATAAATTGCACCAATCAAAAAATCAGCCCGCAGTCAGGGGTGGTGCACCACCTCAGAAGCAGTCCGGCATAAAGCTCGGACGCCAGTGGCTGGCTCCATAGAGGGCATTTCTGACATTAAGCTCGGCTAAACTCCTTCAACTTTTTGAACCCAGATGATCTATGACATCTCAAATATAGTCCGGCGTTGGTGCTCGGATATAATCCGGCGTTGGAGCTTGGACACAGTCCGGCGTTGGTGCTTGGCTGCAAAAGATACCTCGAATGCATCGGCGTTGGAGCTTGGATGCAAGAGGACACTGTCGCCCGGGAATAACTTCAAACCCGAGGTGTGGCATAATAATAACAAGGCATTGATAAAGGCCAGAAACTTAAAGGGGCTCCTCGGATACCCGACATGTAAACTCTTCGGATTTACTTTGCGATCCTCAAGATCGAAGATGAGAAGATTTGTTGAACCAGTTTTCAAGACCGACGACCGAAGATGAAGAACAGTTCGAAAGAAGAGGAGCGTCCCCAACTTGAAGACCGGTTCAGGGGGCTACTGACAGTGTCCTGGACTAGGGGGTACTCACCACGTCGTCTTCCGAGCAGTTAGCTTGGGCCGAGGACCCCCATGGTCGTATATTCATGGGCCAGTTCGGACAGTTGCCGCATAGAAGGAAGATTCCACAAGGACTCCTCCCCCACCGGCGTATTCGGCTAGGACTCTTGTTATCCTAGGCCTATGGTACATTATATAAACCGAGGCCAGGCTAGTCGATAGAGGATTATGACATTTACTCATCATACCTCTAGGGTTTAGACCACAACATATGATCTCGGGGTAGATCAACTCTTGTAATCCCTATACTCATTATAGTCAATCAAGCAGCATGTAGGGTATTATCTCATCAAGAGAGCCCGAAGCTGGGTAAAATCCCGTGTTAATGTTACCATCGATCCTAAGACACACAGATTGGGACCCCCTACCCGAGATTCGCCGGTTTTGACACCGACAGAGGGCGCGCCCTCCCCCCTGGGCGCGCCCCCCTATCTTGTGGCCCCCCTGACGCTCCACCGACCTCAACTCCAACTCCATATATTCCGTTTCGCGGAGAATAAAAATCAAGGAGAAAGTTTCATCATGTTTTACAATACGGAACCGCCGCCAAGCCCTAATCTCTCTCGGGAGGGCTGATCTAGAGCCCGTTCGGGGCTCCGAAGAGGGGGGTTCATCACCGTCGTCATCATCAACCATCCTCCATCACCAATTTCATGATGCTCACCACCGTGCGTGAGTAATTCCATCGTAGGCTTGCTGGACGGTGATGGGTTGAATAAGATTTACCATGTAATCAAGTTAGTTTTGTTAGGGTTTGATCCCTAGTATCCACTATGTTCTAAGATTGATGTTGCTATGACTTTGCTATGCTTAATGCTTGTCACTAGGGCCTGAGTGCCATGATTTCAGATCTGAACCTATTATGTTTTCATGAATATATATGAGTTCTTGATCCTATCTTGCAAGTCTATGGTCACCTATTATGTGTTATGATTCGACAACCCCGAAGTGACAATAATCGGGATACTTCTCGGTGATGACCGTAGTTTGAGGAGTTCATGTATTCAGTATGTGCTAATGCTTTGTTCCGGTTCTCTATTAAAAGGAGGCATTAATATCCCTTAGTTTCCACTAGGACCCCGCTGCCACTGGAAGGTAGGAAAAAAGAAGGCATGCAAGTTCTTTTCCATAAGCATGTATGACTATATTCGGAATACATGCCTACATTACATTGATGAACTGGAGCTAGTTCTATGTCACCCTATGTTATAGCTATTACACGAGGAATTAGGGGCGGAGCCAGGATTTGGACATACGGGGGGCGAAGGAGACATATGATAGATTACTTTAAATAGGTACAACATCTATTAAAGGAAGTAGAATAAAAACGAAGATGACATGAAGAGTGTCTAAGGCTCGTGATCTCTTTGTTATTGCAGCTAAAATCAATGATAAAAAAGGACAATAGTTAATAATCTTACACCCTTGATAGGTATATGATTTTCGTCTTCTATGTAAGTAAGTTCTATAGTTTATCAGTAAAAATGTAAATAAAATAATCAATCTTTAATTCTTAAGAGTAGAGCTTGTATATAACTGTACCTTGATTAGCTCAAGACGAGTAGACATAATTAACGAACAACGATCGGATACCCAGATGCAGCGGTGGGGGGCAGCAGTGCGTTTCTTCAAGAGCGCCAGAAAAATCCAGTCGGTACATATGAAATCTAGCACGACAACCATCGTCCATGAAGGGCCACGGAGATTGAAAAGAGATTGATGCATTAGACTACCTCTTAGGCTTCAGATCGTGTATATGTCATACCTTCAAATTTCAGACTGCAAAGAACCAGAAATCGATCAATTCAGGCGGTAGTTTCCCTCCCTGGCGAGTGGCTGCAGGCGAGACGGCGGTGTCCCTAGAGTAGAAGATATGAATCATCTCTGTTATGTGACCCTGGGCAGATGGCCTTTTTTTAGAAACCCTCGGCAGATGGCCTAGGGCCTCGTAGATACAAAATACTTATGTGGCCTAAAATACGTACATGGCCACATGCCCAAATGTGTCTTTGGTTTTTACTGGGCCGTGTAAATCTGTTGGGCTTAATTCCTAATTAGTGCTAATTATATGCAGGCTGCCAATTTGTTACGCATAGTAGTTGTTGTACATCGTATAGGGGGGGCAAAGAGATGCGGGGTGTTTGACCCCTGCTCGCACCCCCTGTCTCCGCCACTGTGAGGAATCACATCCGACATAATTATCCATCACTGATCCAATGCCTACGAGCTTTTCACATATTGTGCTTCACTTATTTACTTTTTCGTTGCTATTGTTACAATCACTACAGAACTATTATCTTTACTTTTTCCACTGTTACCATTACTATCATACTACTTTGCTACTAAATACTTTGTTGCAGATACTAAGTTATCTAGGTGTGGTTGAATTGACAACTCAACTGCTAATACTTAAGAATATTCTTTGGCTCCCCTTGTGTCGAATCAATAAATTTGGGTTGAATACTCTACCCTTGAAAGCTGTTGCGATCCCCTACACTTGTGGGTTATCAGAGATCTATTCGATGTAACTCTTTTTGCGGTGTGTTTGTCGAGATCCGATGAATTGTGGGTTTATGATCAAGTTTATCTATGAGAAATATTTGAATCTCCTCTGAATTCTTTTATGTGTGATTAGTTATCTTTGCAAGTCTCTTCGAATTATCAGTTTGGTTTGACCTACTAGATTGATATTTCTTGCAATGGGAGAAGTGCTTAGCTTTGGGTTCAATCTTGCGGTGTCCTTTCCTAGTGACAGCAGGGGCAGCAAGGCATGTATTGTATTGTTGCCATCGAGGATAAAAAGATGGGGTTTATACCATATTGTTTGAGTTTATCCCTCTACATCATGTCATCTTTCTTAATGCGTTACTCTGTTCTTATGAACTTAATACTCTACATGCAGGTAGGGGTCGGTAGATGTGTGGAGTAATAGTAGTAGATGTAGGCAGGAGTCGGTCTACTTGTTGCGGACGTGATGCCTATATACATGATCATTCCTAGATAATCTCATAACTATGCACTTTTCTATCAATTGCTCGACAGTAATTTGTTCACCCACTGTAATACTTATGCTATCTTGAGAGAAGCCACTAGTGAAACCTATGGCCCCCGGGTCCATCTTTTATCATATAAGTCTCCAATCTACTTTTATTTGCATCTTTACTTTCCAATCTATATCATAAAATACCAAAAATATTTATCTTATCTTATTATCTCTATCAGATCTCACTTTCACAAGTTACCGTGAAGGGATTGACAACCCCTTTATCGCGTTGGTTGCGAGGTTCTTGTTTGTTTGTGTAGGTACGAGGGACTTTTGAGGAGCCTCCTACTGGATTGATACCTTGGTTCTCAAAAACTGAGGGAAATACTTACGCTACTTTGTTGCATCACCCTTTCCTCTTCAAGGGAAAACCAACGCAGTGCTCAAGAGGTAGCACAAAGCCGAAGACATCAAGCCGGATACAAAGTCGCCATTGAAGGCAAGTTCGGGGGCTACTGAGGGAGTCCTGGATTATGGGGTCCTCGGAGAGCCGGCCTATGTGACATGGGCTGGACTAACGGGCCGTGAAGATATAGAACCGAAGGCCTTCTCCTGTGTCCGGATGGGACTCTCCTTTGCGTGGATGGCAAGCTTGGCATCCGCGTGTGTAGTTTCTTTCCTCTGTAAACCGACTTTGTACAACCCTAGTTCCCTCCGGTGCCTATATAAGCCAGAGGGTTTAGTCCTTAGGGGCGATCACAATCATACAGGCTAGACATCTAGGGTTTAGCCATCACGATCTCGAGGTAGATCATCAAAGTCAATCAAGCAGGAAGTAGGGTACTACCTCCATTAATTAAGAGGGCCTGAACCTGGGTAAACATCGTGTCTCCCGCCTCCTGTTACCTTCGATCCTTAGACACACAGTTCGAGACCCCCTACCTGAGATCCGCCGGTTTTGACACCGACAGGCCATCCGGCCTCCCCCTCCCTCCTTTATATACGAGGGCAGGGGGCACCCTAGGACACACCAAGTTTTACCTTAGCTGTGTGCGGTGCCCCCCTCCACAGTAACACACCTCGATCATATTGTCGTAGTGCTTAGGCGAAGCCCTGCGCCGGTAACATCATCATCACTGTCGACACGCCGTCATGCTGATGGAACTCACCCTCGTCCTCAACTGGATCAAGAGCACGAGGGACGTCATCGAGTTGAACGTGTGCTGAACGTGGAGGTGCCGTATGTTACGTACTTGGGTCACTTGGATCGTGAAGACGTTCGACTACATCAACCGTGTTACTAAACACTTCCGCTTTCGGTCTACGAGGGTACGTGGACACACTCTCCCCTCTCGTTTCTATACATCTCCTAGATAGATCATGCGTGATCATAGGAAAATTTGAAATACTACGTTCCCCAACAGTGGCATCCGAGCCAGCAGGTCTATGCGTAGATATTTTATGCATGAGTAGAACACAACGAGTTTTGGGCGATAATAGTCATACTGCTTACCACCAACGTATTACTTTGATTCGGCAGTATTGTTGGATGAAGTGGCCCAGACCGACATTACATGACCGCGTTCATGAGACTGGTTCTACCGACGTGCTTTTGCACATAGGTGGTTGGCGGGTGTCTGTTTCTCCAACTTTAGTTGAATCGAGTTTGACTGCGGCCGGTCCTTGTTGAAGGTTAAAACAACACACTTGACGAAAAATCGTTGTGGTTTTGATGCATAGGCAAGAATGGTTCTTGCTAGAAGCCCGTAGCAGCCACGTAAAATTTGCAACAACAAAGTAGAGGACGTCTAACTTGTTTTTGCGGGGCTTGCTGTGATGTGATATGGTCAAGACATGATGTGATATAAATTGTTGTATGAGATGATCATGTTTTGTAACAAAGTTATCGGCAACTGGCAGGAGCCATATGGTTGTCGCTTTATTGTATGAAATGCAATCGCCATGTAATTGCTTTACTTTATCACTAAGCGGTAGCGATAGTTGTAGTAGCAATAGTTGGCGAGACGAAAACGATGTTACAATGGAGATCAAGGTGTCAAGCCAGTGATGATGGAGATCATGACGATGCTTCGGTGATGGAGATCATGAGCACAAGATGATGATGGCCATATCATGTCACATATTTTGATTGCATGTGATGTTTATCTTTTATGCATCTTATTTTGCTTAGTATGGCGGTAGCCTTATAAGATGATCGCTTACTAAATTTCAAGGTATAAGTGTTCTCCCTGAGTATGAACCGTTGTGATAGTTCTTCATGTGCAGAGACACCACGTAGTGGTCGGGTGTGATAGGCTCTATGTTCACATACAACGGGTGCAAGCCAGTTTTGCACTTGCAGAATACTCGGGTTAGACTTGACGATCCTAGCATATGCAGATATGGCCTCGGAACATAGTGATATAGTAGATATGATCAACATAGTGATGTTCACCATTGAAAATTACTCCATCTCACGTGATGATCGGACATGGTTTAGTTGATTTGGATCACGTGATCATTTAGATGACTAGAGGGATGTCTATCTAAGTGGGAGTTCTTAAGTAATATGATTAATTAAAATTTAATTTATCATGAACTTAGTCCTGATAGTATTTTGCAAATTATGTTGTAGATCAATAGCTCGCGTTGTAGCTTCCCTATGTTTTTTTATGTGTTCCTAGAGAAAACTAAGTTGAAAGATGATAGTAGCAACAATGCGGACTGGGTCCATGATCTGAGGTTTATCCTCATTGCTACACAGAAGAATTATGTCCTTGATGCACCGCTAGGTGACAGACCTATTGCAGGAGCAGATGCAGACGTTATGAATGTTTGGCTAGCTCAATATGATGACTACTTGATAGTTTTGTGCACCATGCTTTACGACTTAGAACCGGGACTTCAAAATGTTTTGAACATCACGGAACATATGAGATGTTCCAAGAGCTAAAACTGGTATTTCAGACTCATGCATGTATCAAGAGGTATAAGACCTCTGACAAGTACTTCACCTAAAAAGATGGAGGAGAATTGTTCAGCTAGTGAGCATGTGCTCAGAATGTCTGGGTACTACAATCGCTTGAATCAAGTGGGAGTTAATCTTCCAGATAAGATAGTGATTGAGAGAGTTCTCTAGTCACCGATGACCCACAAGTGTAGGGGATCTATCTAGTCCTTTCGATAAGTAAGAGTGTTGAACCCAACGAGGAGCAGAAGGAAATGATAAGCAGTTTTCAGTAAGGTTTTCTCTGCAAGCACTGAAATTGTAGGTAACAGATAGTTTTGTGATTAGATAAATTGTAACGAGTAACAAGCAATGAAAGTAAATAAAGTGCATCAAGGTGGCCCAATCCTTTTGTAGCAAAGGATAAGCCTGGACAATTTCTTATAATGAGAAAAGAGCTCCCGAGGACACATGGGAATTATCGTCAAGCTAGTTTTCATCACACTCATATGATTCGCGTTCGGTACTTTGATAATCTGATATGTGGGTGGACCGGTGCTTGGGTACTTCCCTTACTTGGACAAGCATCCCACTTATGATTAACCCCTATTGCAAGCATCCTCAACTACAAAAGAAGCATTAAGGTAAACCTAACCACAACATTAGACATATGGATCCAAATCAGCCCCTTACGAAGCAACGGATAAACTAGGGTTTAAGCTTCTGGCACTCTAGCAACCCATCATCTACTTATTACTTCCCAATGCCTTCCTCTAGGCCCAAATAATGGTGAAGTGTCATGTAGTCGATGTTCACATAACACCACTAGAGGAAAGACAACATACATCTCATCAAAATATCAAACGAATACCAAATTCACATGACTACTACTAGCAAGACTTCACCCATGTCCTCAGGAACAAACGTAACTACTCACAAAGCATATTCATGTTCATAATCAGAGGAATATGCATTAAGGATCTGAACATATGATCTTCCACCAAGTAAACCAATTAGCATCAACTACAAGGAGTAATCAACACTACTAGCAACCCACAGGTACCAATTTGTGGTTTGGATACAAGTGATGAACTAGGGTTTTGACAGGAGATGGTGCTGGTGAAGATGTTGATGAAGATTGTCCCTCTCCCGATGAGAGGATCGTTGGTGATGACGATGGTGATGATTTCCCCCTCCCGGAGGGAAGTTTCCCTGGCAGAACAGCTCTGCCGGAGTTCTAGATTGGTTCCGCCAAGGTTCCGCCTCGTGGCGGCGGAGTTTCGTCTCGTAAGCTTGCCCCCGATTTTTTCCAGTGTAAAAGCCTTCATATAGCAGAAGATGGACACCGGAGGGCCACCAGGGGGCCCAGGAGACAGTGGGCGCGCCCCCACCCTCCTGGCCAGGGTGTGGGCCCCCTTAGGTGTTTCTTCCGCTCAATAATTCTTATTAATTCCAAAAATAAGTTTTGTGGAGTTTCAGGATTTTTGGAGCGGTGCATAATAGGTTTCCAATGGTTTGCTCCTTTTCCAGCCAGAATTCCAGCTGCCGGCATTCCCCCTCTTCATGGTAAACCTTGTAAAATAAGATAGAATAGCCATAAGTATTGAGATATAATGTGTAATAACAGCCCATAATGCAATAAATATTGATATAAAACCATGATGCAAAATGGACGTATCAACTCCCCCAAGCTTAGACCTTGCTTGTCCTCAAGCGAAAGCCGAAATCGAAAAATATGTCCACATGTTTAGAGATAGAGGTGTCGATAAAAATAAAATACGGACATGAGGGCATCATGATCATTCTTATAACAGCAACATATATAGATTTTATCATATGAATTCTTATGCTCAAGTAACGATCAATTCACAATGTCAAGCATGGTTCAGAAACTTCATTGGGAGCTAGCAAACTATAATCTCAGTCATTGAAGCAACTACAATTTATCATAACATCAGAAAGAGTCAAGAATAGAGATTTTTAGCAAGTCCACATACTCAACTATCATGTAGTCTTCTACAATTGCTAACACTCACGCAACACTTGTGGTTATGGAGTTTCAGCCAGACACTGAGAAAGATAGGGGCTTATTGTTTTACCTCCCAATGTGTTCACCTTTAGGAGATGTCAACAATAATAGATCACCTTGACACAAGTATAGAGTGAAAACATAAAGTGAAGATCACCTTGACACAAGCAGGGGTTGTCATGTGCTTTTAGGGTTGGATGCACAAAATCTTAATGCAAAAGAATGTAACTTTATATTGCCACTTGTATATGGACCTTTATTATGCAATCCATCGCTTTTATTGCTTCCATAACAAGATCGTATAAAGCTTATTTTCTCTGCACTAATAAGTCATACATATTTAGATAGCAATTTTTATTGCCTGCAACATGACAACTTACTTGAAGGATCTTACTCAATCCATAGGTAGGTATGGTGGACTCTCATGGCAAAACTGGGTTTAAGGATATTTGGAAGCACAAGTAGTATCTCTACTTGGTGCAAGGAATTTGGCTAGCATGAGGGGGAAAGGCAAGCTCAACATGTTTGTAAGGTCAATGACAATATACTTTAACTGAGATGTGAGAAAACATAAACCATTATGTTGTCTTCCTTGTCCAACATCAAATATTTTAGCATGTCATACTTAATGAATGTTCCCAATCATAAAAGATGTCCAAGATAATATATTTGTATGTGAAACCTCTCTTTCCTTATTACTTCCTATTAATTGCTACGATGACCAAAACTACGTTTATCAACTCTCAACAACTTTTATGCCTCATACTTTCTATGTGTGAAATCATTACTATCCATAAGATAAATATGAACTCTTTTATTCTTTCTACTTTCCCAAGATCATAGCAAGATAGCAAAGCCCTTGACTCAACACTAATCTTTATTATAGATAGCTCATGGACTCGATTACGTAAAGAGATCACAAAGCAAAAATCAAAACTACTTGATACTAAAACTTCAATCTACTAGATCAAGATACTACTAAAAGGATCGAACTAAATAAAACGGTAAAGATAAGAGTGTGATGGTGATACGATACCGGGGCACCTCCCCCGAGCTTGGTAGTTGCCAAGGGGAGTGCCCATACCCATGTAATTATGCCTCCTTCTTCACGGTTGGTGTTATGATCTTCTTGGCAATGATGCCCCTCAGGATATGATTCTCCTCCTCGAACTTATTGACTTGTTGTTTGAGGTTGAAAGAACATGCGGTGCCCCCATGTTTGGTTTTGGTAATTGATGACAATCTCTATGGACTAATGGTTGCCTTGAGTTATATTTGAAGATTTTGTCCATAGGCTTTTCTTGAAGTCCATGTGTTGGTTTCAAGGAGTTTATGAGTTGACCAAGGTGCTATTAAGGAATTTTCCAAAGATTGATCATGTGAGTGTTTAGCTTATTGCAAGCATGTTTTGAAGAAGAAGATTGTGTCATCATTCATGTTTACCTTCAAGATATCACCCAAATGAAGAGAGTTGGAAAGATTCAAGGTTGATCAAACTAAGTCAAGAGTGAATCAAGTTGATCAACTCACAAAGCGTAGAAGATGTACCGAGAGGGATCAAGTGATCCCATGGTATGGTTGGCATTGTCAATTACGCTCTGTGTACTAACCCATGGTCTTCGTGAGAGTTCTTTGTGGGGTTAGGATGCAGTGCGCAAGTTCAAGTGATGCATCATGAAGAGATCAAGTGCTTGAAGCTTGCCGCCCATTGTGGTGACAATGGACTTGTGAAGAAGAGCCGAAGAGTGGCTCACCATAGTGGACTATGGGGGAGCAATCATCTAGTCTTCATCGAGCCAACGCAATCAAGAAAGGTGGTCCAACTTGAGAGAGTCAAGACCGTCATCATCTAGCTCAAGTGGACCATGTGAAAGGCAAAGGTTTTCCCTTGATAGGTTTTCTATTTTACCGGTCTCATGGTGGTAGTTGGGAGACCGGGTTATAGGATCGTTTGCCGTACTATCAAGGGGGGCTCTCAAGTTGGTAGCTTGATCGTATCGTTAGTAGAGAGCTCAAACCATTGCATCCTTGAATCTTGTTTCTTGGTTCTTGTTTGGTTCTCTTTGTGAGTCTTAGAGCTTATGGTCATCTTGATGACAAGTTTGAGTTCATCGAAAACGGAGTTCCCATGTGTCTTCTATGATGTTTTCGGTGTTGGATGTTTTACCGATCTTATCCGAGGAAGGGTTCTCACCATTTTCTTATGGGCCTTTTTCTAATTTGCTTATTATTGATATTTCTTTCAAGATTGTGTTATCCCTTGTCGCTAGCTTTCCAACAAACTTGGTTTCATCAAATTCGGAGTCCGTTTGCAAAAGTTGTGGCAGTTTTGGTGTTCTGAAAAAGCTGCAGCAGTACTACCGCGAATTGGAGCGGATGTAATTTTTTACTACCGCTCCAGAGCGGTACTACCACGGCTCCTACAGCGGTAGTACCGCTCCGGACCAAAAACTCGTCCCAAGTCCTGCGGTGGTAAGCCCGGATGTAATTTTTTAGTACCGCTCGCAAGCAGTAGTACCGCTACCCTTAGCAGTAGTACCGCTACCCCTAGCGGTAGAACCATGAGGTCATGCGGTACTACCGCTCTAACGGTTCTTCTAGCCTTTTGTGTCCTTGCTGTTGTGTTTCGAAGGGGTACTATCGCTCTAGCGGTAGTACCGCTCTGTGCGGGCTGTGAGCATAACGGTTGGATTTTTCCCCACCTATAAAAAAGGGGGTCTTCTTCCCCATTGAACCTTATCCCTTGAGCTCGTGTTCTTCCCCCATTGTTGACCTTCTTCGAGCTTGCTAACTCTCAATGCCTCCAAGGATTCTTGCTAGTTTTTTAGGGAAAAGAGAGAGGAGATCTGGATCCACATTTCCACCAATCACTTTCTCCTCTATGTGAGGGGAACCCCTTGGATCTAGATCTTGGAGTTCTTGGTGTTCTCCTTCTTGTTCTTCCTCTCATCTTCCTCCCTAGCATTAGTTGCTTTGGTGGGATTTGAGAGAGAAGGGCTTGGGCACTCTATGTGCCCTTGCCATTGCATTTGGTGCATCGGTTTGAGTTCTCCACGTGATACGTGAAAGTTACAAGTTGAGAAGCTTATTACTCTTGGGTGCTTGGTACCCTTGAGATTGTTACTCTTGGGTGTTTGGACACCCTAGAGCTTGTTCCTCTTGGGTGCCTTGGCGCCCTAGACGGTTGGTGTTGTTCGGAGCTCAATCATTGTGGTGTAAAGCTCCGGGCAAGCATCGGGGTCTCCAATTAGGTTGTGGAGATCACCCCGAGCAATTTGACGGGTACCGGTGACCGCCCCCAAGGGTTGCCAAAGTGTATCCTATGTATTGTTGGTTCTCTAACTCTTTGGTCCCAATGAGTTTGGGTACCATTTTGTTTGTGTTGTTGTTCTAGGAACAATTGGAGATGCATTGGGATACTCGGCTCATTCAAAAGGAAGGTGGTGTCACCATGTGCTTATTGGAGTCAAGCTAGGATGATCAATGAACTACTTTCTACCTTCCATTGGTATCTACTACATCCTTCCAATGCTATCTCGGTAACAAGTATCATCATCTACTACATGCACACATTATTGCATCAATCGTGTGTAGATTGTATCATGACATGTTATTCTTTCTTTCTTGTGATACTTGTTTCCTTTCTCAAAGCATCCCAACAATGATCTCTTGTTGCTAGTTGTGATGTCTTTGGTGGTTGTGTGGTAGGAATTCATTTATATACAATAAGACCATATCTAGCCTTGGGCTATGCTTCCAAGCACATATCTTATTGGTATATGTATGACTTCCTTTTGGATATCTTGTTCCTTCATGTTGTAACTATTTCGGGTGTACATCCTTCTTTGTAGATATATATCATCATGATTTCGTCTACCTAGACCCTTATAAACTTGAGAGAAATTACATCTCTAGATGATATCCTTTCTTTCACGTCCACCTTGTCTTTCTTATGTTATTTCTTTGGTGGCTCTGTGAAACCTTTTGCCTTGAGTGCGTGTCTTATCTCATTACATCTTGATGCACTCTTGTGTGGTGAATATTATTTTCCTCGTGCTTGTCTTGATGAGGCTTTTGCCATCTTAATTGGTATCCCCTGTCTTGATGATGCTTATGCTTTCTATCTTCACCTTGGGTTGTCACAAGTGTTGGTTATTCATTTTGCATATTTAGTGTTCTTGTAAACCCATTTTCTTAGTTGTGTGTGAGACTTAAAGGCTTTGCACCATGTATCTCATTCATTCGAGACTATGTTGATGCTTATGCTCATCCGTATATTAGTCTTCTCATGTGCTTTGCCATGACTCACACACATCATTTTGGTTGAGCCTATTCTTAAGTTGCCTCTTTTACATGTTGCTCAACCATGTGTTTGTTGCAAGTGCTAGGCTTAGTTTCCTTTATGCTCACTTGCACTTGTTGTTTATTTTTGTTGATTTTGGGGGAGCTATGATCCTATTTTGTGCACTTTGTATCCAAATACAAAAATTATTATGTGTGCACAAATCATGGGGAGCTTCTCTAGCTTATTTAGAATACTCCTTTGCTCGTATCATAATATCCTTCATTCATGTGGCTCATAGGATCTTTGGTCTAGTTGGTTCAATTGATATCCTTTGATTGCTTGCTTCAATTGGTATCTTTTGATTGCTCGATTTCTTGTTTCTCTCTTTGTTATGTCTTTGTGGCATATCATTCTTTTGCAATCTTTGGGCCTCAATATAGTTTGTCTTCCTCCAAGTATTTACCATTGGATATATGTATTTCATTCCACTCTCTTTTTGAGAGATACACAATTTATGGAGGAACACTCTTTATATTGGCCTTCTAAGCTTTTCACCCATTTTGGCAATCGATGCCAATGGGGGAGGAGTTTCAGAGAGTTTTGTGGAGAAGTCTTCTGAGTTTTCTCCTTGCTTTGGTTTTGGTTCCTAAGCATTTGCATCCCATTCTCCTGCATCGTTGGTTGTTGCATTGCATGGTGATGCATAACTCCTTGTATAAACTCTCTTGAAATTGATTGTCATCAATTACCAAAATGGGGGAGATTGAAAGAACATGCGGTGGCCCCATGTTCTGTTTTGCTAATTGATGACAATCTCTATGGACTAATGGTTGCCTTGAGTTATATTTGAAGATTTTGTCCATAGGCTTTTCTTGAAGTCCATGTGTTGGTTTCAAGGAGTTTATGAGTTGACCAAGGTGCTATTAAGGAATTATCCAAAGATTGATCATGTGAGTGTTGAGCTTATTGCAAGCATGTTTTGAAGAAGAAGATTGTGTGATCATTCATGTTTACCTTCAAGACATCACCCAAATGAAGAGAGTTGGAAAGATTCAAGGTTGACCAAGACTAAGTCAAGAGTGAATCAAGTTGATCAACTCACAAAGCGTAGAAGATTTACCGAGAGGGATCAAGTGATCCCATGGTATGATAAGCATTGTCAATTATGCTCTGTGTACTAACCCATGGTCTTTGTGAGAGTTCTTTGTGGGGTTAGGATGCAGTGTACAAGTTCAAGTCATGCATCATGAAGAGATCAAGTGCTTGAAGCTAGCCGCCCATTGTGGTGACAATGGACTTTTGAAGATGAGCCGAAGAGTAGCTCACCCATAGTGGACTACGGCGGAGCAATCATCTAGTCTTCATCGAGCCAACGCAATCAAGAAAGGTGGTCCAACTTGAGGGAGTCAAGATCATCATTATCTAGCTCAAGTGGACCATGTGAAAGGAAAAGGTTTTCCCTTGATAGGTTTTCTATTTTACCTGTCTCATGGTGGTAGTTGGGAGACGAGGTTATAGGACTGTTTGCCGTACTATCAAGGGGGGCTCTCAAGTTGGTAGCTTGATCGTATCGTTAGTAGAGAGCTCAAACCATTGCATCCTTGCATATTGTTTCTTGGTTCTTGTTTGGTTCTCTTTGTGAGTCTTAGAGCTTATGGTCATCTTGATGACAAGCTTGAGTTCATCGAAAACGGAGTTCGCATGCGTCTTCTATGATGTTTTTGGTGTTGGGGTTTTACCGGTCTTATCCAAGGAAGGGTTCTCACCATTTTCTTATGGGCCTTTTTCTAATTTTCTTCTTATTTATATTTCTTTCAAGATTGTGTTATCCCTTCTCGTTAGCTTTCCAACAAACTTGGTTTCATCGAATTCGGAGTCCATTTGCAAAAGTTGTGGCAGTTTTGGTGTTCTGAAAAGGCTGCAGCGGTACTACCGCGAATTGGAGCGGATGTAATTTTTTACTACCGCTCCAGAGCGGTACTACCGCGGCTCCTACAGCGGTAGTACCGCTCTGGACCAAAAACTCGTCCCAAGTCCTGTGGTGGTAGGCCCGGATGTAATTTTTTAGTACTGTTTGCAAGCAGTAGTACCGCTGCCCTTAGCAGTACTACCGCTACCCCTAGCGGTAGTACCATGAGGTGAAGCGGTAGTACCGCTCCGATGGTTCTTCTGGCCTTTTTGCCTCCTCTCTGTTGTGTTTCGAAGGGGTACCACCGCCCTACCGGTAGTACCGCTTCTTGGAGCGGTAGTACCGCTCTGTGCGGGATGTGAGCATAACGGTTGGATTTTTCCCCACCTATAAAAGGGGGATTTCTTCCCCATTGAACCTTATCCCTTGAGCTCGTATTCTTACCCCATTGTTGACCTTATTCGAGCTTTCTAACTCTCAATCCCTCCATGGATTCTTGATAGTTTTTGAGGGAAAAGAGAGAGGAGATCCAGATCCACATTTCCACCAATCACTTTCTCCTCTATGTGAGGGGAACCCCTTGGATCTAGATCTTGGAGTTCTTGGTGTTCTCCTTCTTGTTCTTCCTCTAATCTTCCTCCCTAGCATTAGTTGCTTCGGTGGGATTTGAGAGAGAAGGGCTTGGGCACTCCATGTGCCCTTGCCATTGCATTTGGTGCATCGGTTTGAGTTCTCCACGTGATACGTGGAAGTTACTAGTTGAGAAGCTTATTACTCTTGGGTGCTTGGTACCCTTGAGCTTGTTACTCTTGGGTGTTTGGACACCCTAGAGCTTGTTCCTCTTGGGTGCCTTGGCACCCTAGACGGTTGGTGTTGTTCGGAGCTCAATCATTATGGTGTAAAGCTCCGGGCAAGCTCGGGGTCTCCAATTAGGTTGTGGAGATCACCCTGAGCAATTTGACGGGTACCGCTGACCGCCCCCAAGGGTTGCCAAAGTGTACGGGTTCTGTCGTGGAAATATCACGTCAGATGTCCTCATGTAAGGACTTAGTCATGGAGCCATCGCGACGGGTTATCTTAAAGGGGTTAAACCGGACAAAGGACAAAAGGGATTTTATACTAGTTTGGCCCCTTCGATGAAGGTAAAGGCCTACGTCTAGTTGTGATGGGATTATTGGGGTCTCGCTAACCAGGGAGCTAAACAAGCTATGCCTGGCTATCGAGTTGTGTTTCTTGTCCCTGAACCGCCGTCGGGTCGTCCCCTTATATACACGGGTTGACGTCCGGCCGGTCTACAGAGTCCCGAGGCCGACTCATACAAGTGTTCGGCTCGGTCTCTCCTTTCCTTATCTTACAACACAAGTTACATGACTATGGCGGTTTACCACTATGGGCCCTAATCCGCCTTTGGGCTCCGGGCCTCTAAGCTTCATAGTAAAGAGCCATCTTCTGAGTCTTCGTGGGCTTGAATATAGTTGAGGGTGAACCAGCCCCTCCTGGGCGGTTTATACTCAGTAGTTATATCCCCAACATTAGGCCCCAGATTGATTTGAACTTGTTCATGTCAATCTTCAACACTTAGAAAAATCCTGTAAACATCTTCCTTCATTTCTCATAAACCGCCATGATGTCTTCCCTTTATAAATCTTGTTAAAGCGATCTGACGTCATCCTCTGGACACAGCAACGGATCATCATGACGTCATCTCTGTAAAAACGAATAAAAAGATTCCCTTCATTTAATGTCATCCCGGAAATCGAGGCGACAGCTGCGCCACTTGCCGCTTTGGACTCCTCGATTCTCGCGCCTGTCACTTATCCTCTGCCTTATTATAAATAAGCCCGACAGGCCCTTTCATTTTTCTCTCCTTTCTTCTCATCTTCCTCCTCGTGACCCGAAGGACCTCCGCGCCGCCGCCGCCGTCGCTCTTCGGATCTGCACCGACCCCGGCCGCTGCATCAACCTGTTTGTTCCAGAGACCTTGCCGCGCTCCTCCGCCGTCGAGTGGCCCTGGTAAGTTCATGCCTCGTAACCCTAGATCTTCATTAGGATTCTCGAGTTCATCCATGTCCGCCGCTGTTCATCAGTTCTTCTGTGTTCCTCCTTCTAATCTTTGTACTGAATATACCTATACACGCCTGATAGTTTTAAACTGCGGCTAGATTCATGTTTGTCACTTCTCCCAACCGTAGCATCATTCTGCTTCTGAATAAGCTCTGTCTGGTTCGTCATTGTTCCTCCCTAGCACCATTGTAGGGTTCAAGAATATTTTCCTAGTTATCCACGGTAGATCCAAAATTGTACTGCAAAATTGTGAAACCTGTTGTTGTAACATTATTAGATTGCGAACCCTGGCCCTTCTGTCTATGGGCGGTTTAACCTTTGATAACCAATCCGCCATATATCATTAGCCCTCTCTTAAACTGCCAACTGAATTTGGACGGCAATTTGCCAGTTTAACACTGAATAATATGCGTAAACCGTTAATTGTAAACCAGCCTTTACTTTTCCTTTCACAGTTTTTTGTCCGGAATGGCCAAACAATTCTCTGCTTGCAATTGGGTTCCGTCCAAGATCACTGAGACACAAATCAATGGATATGTCACCACTGGCGCTTTAGCCTCAAAAAGGGTCCTTCATTGGCGTGTTCCGGATTCTGAATGCCCTTCTGAACCTCAAGATGGAGAAGTGATTGTATTTATGCAACACTTAGACCGGGGATTCAGTCCCCCGGATCATAAAAATTCTGGGATGTCCTCGCAAGCTTCCAACTCCATCCACAAGATATTGGACCGAACTCCGTGTCCAATATCTGCAACTTTCAAGTATTCTGTGAAGTCTACCTTCGCGAAGAACCATCTGTGGAGTTGTTCCGGGATTTTTTCCATTTGAACTATGTACGGAGTTCCCTGATGGTCCCAATACAGAACTTGGTGGCGTTTCAATCTAGAAAAGGAAATAAGTTGATTTCCCTCATGCAAAACACCATAGTCATCCTAAATATTGGAACCAAACTTGGTTTTATTGCCAGAAAACTGCCCCTGACGGAGAAAATCCTTTGCCGGGTTACCGCCCTCACCCGCTTAGCAATAGCCACCCCTTACCTTCACGCTTATCCGCCGCAGAGTGAAAAACCTTTGCTCTTCAAACAGCCAAGCTCCGGGCCCTCATGGCCAACGGTTTGACTGGCATTGATCTCGTCCGCTGCTGGGTTTCCTGGGGCATTCTGCCTTTAAGCCGCCATCCCGGATTGATGCACGAATATACTGGCAACGTCAAAGATCCTCAACGGTATCACGAGATGGTGATGACAAACCTTGAAGTTACTGAATGTGTGAAGAAGATGCTTGATGAAACAATCTCTGCATGCAGCCAAACCGGGTTGCCACCTTTTTGCGCCACCAACAAACCGCCAGCGGTAATTTTAACTTAATGCTCACTGTTTTGCCTGTGCTTTAATAATGTGTTAATACTCTTTCTCTTTAATTTTTACATGCCAGCAGCTCTTTCTGGAAACGGACTAAACCGGCGAGGGCTCGTCCAAAGACCAAAGTTATCAAGAAAACAGGCAAGAAGAAAACCGCTGAATCTTCTGATCTGCCGGAAGATGTTGACGAATCAGATCCAGAGGTAGAACTTGATTCACTTTGTTCCTTTTTCATACACCTTATTGACAATAACTATTCCCTGGATGATGCGGCAGCCAGTCGTGCAGACCATGTTGAGGTAATCTCTCTTTCCTCCGATTCAGATCTTGTGCCGGTTCAAAGATTTCGCCATACAGTTCAGAAAGTGAAATACTCTCACCCTCTTGCTTATCTGGATCCAAAATTTTCTTTGAATAGACAGCAAGCTGAAGAACGTCGCACAACCCGGCACAGTGGTCAGTAGATCACCTCTTCCGGTTTACCGGATACGCCAAACTGGAAGCGTCGCCCAGAGGTTACTTGTTCTCCTGAAAAACTTTATCCTTTGAAGGGTTTCTTCAGAGACCCACTTAATCCGTCTGATCCCAATTACCAGGCATCTTCCAACTCGTCTAGTGGTTCATCAACCACTCAGCTACCTCCCCTGAAAACCATTCCTGGGTAAGTACATTACTCTTCATGTTTGTCCTTCACAGTTTGGTTTACCGTGCTAATCTTTGTTGTGGTGTCATAGTGCCAAAGCCCGCCTGAGCAAAAAGGCTAAAACCAGTACCCCCATTGGTGAAGCGGAAACGGAGAGGGCTGCTGAGGACACCGGTAGAAATACCGATGTTATGGACGATTCCATCCCGCAAGGTGCAAGCACTGAGGCTAATCCGCCGGAGGCTGACCCGGCAATCCATACTGATCCGTCGAGCCCTCGTACTACCCCTCCACCAAGTCCGGCTGTTGATCCGCCAAGCCCGGCTGCTAACCCGCCAAGTCTAGCCAGGGGTGCCAGCAAACCACCAAGCCCATCAAGAAATGATGATGAGGACGTTGTAATTACTGGCACGGGTCACACCAGTCCTGGCAATCCGGTCATCTTGGCAAAACATACCGCTAAGGAAGAATTCGCCGCTATGGGCAAAGGGAAGGGGAAAACAGATGTATCCCACTATGTCAACCTCAGCGCTGAAGAGCTCCACTCCGGTTATTTAAACCACCTGTACACAAGCCGCGACTTGGAAGCCGGTTTGGTAAATCTGATGAAGGAGCGTTATGAGGTATGAATACTTTGAAACTTGTTCTATCATGTATCTTTTCCAATGTAGCCCCCAAGGGCCAGTTTATCTTCTTGAAGACAAACCGGGATTGTCTGTCCCTATTAACAGCCTTTCCTTTCTGACTGATTAAATGTACATTAGCCCCCAAGTGCCAAGCTTAATACCCGGATTGAGCCTTGGGACTTTGAAAAATATTCACTTTAAAAAGCAATCCACATTAGCCCCCAAGTGCCAAGTGTTTAATTCATTATGCGCTTGGGACTTTAAGAAATTTGTAACTGTTGTATCATCTGACTTTGCAGGCTGACATGAAGACCAAAGAGTCCCAAACCGTCGACCTTCAAGAAATCCTCAAGATGCAGCAAGAAGAGACCTCTAAAGCCAAAGAAGAGCTCAAGCGTGCCTTGGCAGCCATGGAACAACTTAAAGAGGGCTTAAAACAGAACACGCCAACTGGGAGACTGAAAACGTTGTTTCATTGAAGCAGGCAAAAGATGCTGAAGCAGCCCTTAAACCGGTGGAAGAAGAGCTGACGTGCCTGAAGCATCAAGTGAATTCCATGAAAACTGTTGTGTTTGGTAAGTACCTTAGAACATGTGCTCTGTAGCATTATCAACTCAGCCGGTTTAACTTGAATTTCTTAAACCATCGTCGGCCTCGTATTGCTCATCTTGGAACAGATATGCGGAGGAAATTGAACGTGGCTTATACACTGATTGAACAGTTGTATACTGGTGCACAACGGGCTATCTCTGCAGTCTCTTACAACAAACCGGCACCAACATTGATCAAGGACACATTAGCAAAATTATCCATGACACCGGCTCAGATAGAAGAGGTGAAGCGGTCTGCTGCCAGGGCTGGCACTTTACTGGCACTGACCCGGGCCAAAGCATGGTTATCTGACTTGGATCCGGTTGACATTGCCAAGGGATTTCCAGATGAACAGGCAGACGGATCAGCATTTGACAATGAAACACTTAAAGCTCTGACCAAGGAGATGCATCCATTGTCCAGTAAGCTGGCTGTAGAGACTAACCTGACTTTCCATCGGTCTTTTTATGATGAAGAAAACCATCGAGTTGACACGACTGTGACAGAGACACAAAACCTTATCTCGCCAATTGTAAGCATACTTACGCCCCTGATGTTGATCCGGCCAACCTGATAAGTGAAGAAGCTGTCTTTCAGGCTCTAACACGGATTGACTAGACCACCTTTGACTTCCAGTCTGTGGGTGGAGAGGAGGAGGTTGAACCGGCGCCTGAAGATCCTTCAACTTCATGCCGTCCTGGCGATGAATCTTAATCCAGCATTGATGTTTCTTTGACAAACTTTGTTATTTAAGATCAATCAGCATCTTGGGCCTCAAAGCGCCTTGTAATAGGCTAGTGTAAACTCTTTGATTTGCTGTGCTGAAGTACAACTTTTGTTGAACCACCATAATACATATAATGTTTGCTTATGCTTTTATAACGCGACTCTGAAGCCTGCACAAAGAAAGTTTGTCCTGGCGGTTTACCGCTGGACGGGTCATAATACCCAAGATAAAGTCTGATTGATAATCAAACCTTAAGAAATATGAAATAACTCATATCTGTGATGTGATATCACTTTAGTTGGTTTAGCAACTTTTATTGTAATAAGGGTGAAAACCCAAATCTTGAATTTTGTATAACTTCAACATGTGTTGATGATGCTTAAGAAGTCATGCCGGGTTACGATGAACAC
Source organism: Triticum aestivum (assembly GCF_018294505.1). Lineage (NCBI taxonomy): Eukaryota > Viridiplantae > Streptophyta > Magnoliopsida > Poales > Poaceae > Triticum > Triticum aestivum. The sequence continues at coordinate 696,895,043 of NC_057810.1, read as the reverse complement.
CAGATGATCAAAACTGGCGACAAGTAGTCAAAGCCAGGCCGGGTTAATAAACTCCGGTTTAATAATAAGGTTCGTCAACTTTTAGTTGAGAGCCAAGACGGGTTAACAAACATCGGGTTAATATGATGACTGAAAAGCCATACCAGATCAAAGATATCGGTTTAACATAGAAGTCATCAAAATAAAAAGTGACAAGTGCAAATAAAACCGTGTAGTCGAGGTTTTTCGAGGGCTGCCAGACCCATGTTCGAGGCTTTTCATGGGCTGCCAGGCCGCTGAGTTAAACCATTTGACAAAGCCTTTTAAGATGGGCCTCCAACTAACCAATCACCATTTTAACTTTGACAAGTTCAGGGTCTCAATGAGAGTAACTGTCAAACGTTCGGAGGGTCATGCCAGGATTACCTGGATAGGAGTGGCTTACTTGATGAAGGCAGGTTAACCCGGGGTTTTAGGTGAATACACCAGGCTTCCAGGCCGTGGGTCGATACCCAGCTACAAGGGTCCTTTCAAACTCTTGGTTACTTTACACAAAGAGCCCCCAAGTAACGTGATGAGCTGTGTTCATTGGGTGCCTATGTTTGAGCTGTGCAAAGCATCCAGACTCTCTTTGGCCCCTTGGGTGTGAAGCTCCCAAGCTGTATTGTGGCATGATAGCCGGTTTAACAGGTAGTACTCCGCTTTGTCAGCTGAAGCCCCCATGTAACTCAAAGGATATTAGAGAAAGAACAGTAGAGGCCCTGCTTATAGCAAGGATGCTGGTTTATTTTATTGATCATAATATATACATCGTCGAAATATGTACATAAGAAAAGCCTATATCTCAAGTGTAGTAAGGTCGTAGGAGAGCTATGTTCCACGGCCGCCGGGTCTCCTCCTCAGAAGTGCGTGAGTTGTCTCAAACATCAATGAGGTAGTATGATCCGTTGTGCAGATTTTTGCTGACCACAAAGGGCCCTTCCCAAGGTGGGGATAACTTGTGCATGTCGGTTTAATCCTGGATGAGCCGGAGCACCAAATCGCCTTCTTGAAAGGTCCTTGTCCTGACCCGGCGGCTGTGATAACGCCACAGGTCTTGCTGATAAACCACCAAACGGGCTAAAGCCATATCCCGTTTTTCATCTAACAGGTCCAACGCCTCCTGGCATGCTTGCTCATTGTCTGCTTCAACATAATTAGCAACCTGGGGCAAATCGTGACGAATATCACTTGGGAGGACCGCCTCTGCCCCGTACACCATGAAGAAAGGCGTGTAACCTGTCGATCTGTTGGGAGTGGTGTTGATGCTCCATAACACAGAAGGCAATTCCTCCACCCAATAACCCGGCGTCCGCTTTAAAGGGACCATAAGCCAGGGTTTAATACCCTTCAAGATTTCTTGATGAGCTCTCTCCGCTTGACCATTGGTCTGGGGGTGCGCTACGGATGCTAAGTCAAGCCAGATGTGTTCTCTCTGACAAAAATCTTCCATCTCACCTTTAGAGAGGTTTGTGCCATTATCCGTGATGATGTTGTGTGGAAAACCAAAACGGAAGATAATCTTTTTGAGAAATTGAACCGTCGTAGCCGCATCACACTTGCTGACAGGCTCCGCTTCAACCCACTTGGTAAACTTGTCAACCGCCACCAGCAGGTGGGTCTTCTTATCCTTGGAACATTTAAAGGGTCCCACCATGTCAAGCCCCCAAGTGGCAAACGGCCAAGTGATGGGAATCATCTTTAATTCTTGAGCCGGAACATGAGCTCTGCGTGAAAACTTTTGACAAGCGTCACATCGCTTTACCAGATCCTCCGCATCAGCATGAGATGTCAACCAGTAGAATCCATGGCGGAAAGATTTTGCAACCAAGGACTTTGAACCGGCATGATGACCACAATCCCCTTCATGAATTTCCCGTAGGATCTCTTGGCCTTCTTCCGGAGAAACACAACGCTAAAATATGCCTAAAACGCTGCGGCGGTGTAACTCGCCATTGTGAATAACCATGGACTTGCACCACCGGACTATCTGCCGAGCCAGGACTTCATCATCTGGTAACTCGCCCCGGTTCATATATGCCAAATATGGAACCGTACAATCCGGCACAACGTGTAAAGCGAACACCAATTGAGCCTCCGGATCAGGAACAGCCAAATCCTCCTCTGTAGGCAACTTATCAGACGGGTTATGCAAGATATCTAAAAAGGTATTGGGAGGTACCGGTTTACGCTGAGATCCGAGCCGGCTTAAAGCGTCTGCTGCTTCATTTTTGTGCCGATCGATATGCTCAACCTGATACCCTTTGAAGTAACCCGCCACAATATCCACCTCACGTCTATAAGCCGCCATGAGTGGATCCTTAGAATCCCAAGTGCCAGAAACTTGCTGAGCCACCAGATCAGAGTCTCCAAAACATCGTACCCGGCTTAAATTCATCTCCTTGGCCACTCGGAGCCCATGGAGCAAAGCCTCGTACTCAGCTGCATTGTTGGTACAGGGGAACATTAAACGGAGAACATAACGAATTTTATCACCTCAAGGGGAAGTAAGAACAACTCCAGCTCCCGAGCCCTCCAACTGCCTGGATCCATCAAAGTGAATAGTCCAGTATGTATTATCCGGTTTGTCTTATGGCGCTTGTAACTCGGTTCAGTCATTGATGAAGTCCACCAGTGCCTGAGATTTTATGGTTGTTCGAGGCACATACTTTAGACCATGTGGACCAAGTTCAATTGCCCATTTTGCAACCCAGCTAGTTGCTTCCCTGTTCTGAATTATATCACCCAACGGAGCTGAACTGACAACCGTAATGGGATGGCCTTGGAAATATTGTTTGAGCTTCCGACTTGCCATGAAAACGCCATATACTAGCTTCTGCCAATGCGGATACCGCTGCTTTGACTCGATAAGCACCTCACTGATGTAGTAAACCGGTCGTTGAACCGAGTACTCCTTACCAGCCTCCATGCGCTCCACCACTATCTCCACACTGACGGCGCGGGCATTAGCAGCCACGTACAACAATAAGGGCTCCCTGTCAACCGGAGCGGCAAGGACTGGCGGTTCAGCCAACTGCCACTTCAAGTCTTCAAACGCCGCATTAGCCGCATCACTCCAGACAAAGGTGTCTGTTTTCTTCAACATCTGATATAGAGGGATCACCTTCTCTCCCAAACGGCTGATAAACCAACTTAGGGCTGCAATCCGACCTCCTAGACGTTGAACATCATTGATGCACGCCGGTTTAGCCAAAGATGTAATCGCTTTGATCTTCTCCGGATTAGCCTCAATACCCCTGTTGGACACTAGAAAGCCTAGAAGCTTGCCTGCCAGAACAACAAAGACACACTTGTCCGGATTGAGCATCATCTTGTAAACCCGTAGATTGTCAAAGGTCTCCTGGAGATCATCTATCAATGTCTCCTTCTTCTTGGACTTTACCACAATGTCATCAACATAGGCATGAACATTGCGCCCAATCTGGGTGTGAAGACAATTCTGCACACAGTGCTGATAAGTTGCCTGGGCACTCTTGAGACCAAAAGGCATAGAAACATAGCAGAAGGCTCCAAAAGGAGTGATGAAGGCGGTCTTCTCCTGGTCCTTAACTTCCATTTTGATCTGATGATAGGCTGAATAAGCATCCAAAAAACACAAATGCTCACAAACCGCCATCGCATCAATGATCTGATCAATACGTGGGAGAGCAAAAGGATCAGCGGGACAAGCTTTGTTCAAATCTGTGTAATCCACACACATGCGCCAAGTGCCGTTTTTCTTAAGAACAAGCACCGGATTAGCCAACCACTCAGGGTGAAACACTTCAACGATAAACCCAGCAGCCAACAGCCGGGCTACCTCTTCACCAATTACCTTGAGTCTTTCCTCGTTAAAACGACGAAGAAATTGCTTGACCGGTTTAAACTTGGGATCAATATTCACAGTGTGCTCAGTGAGTTCCCTCGATACACCTGGCATGTCAGAAGGCTTCCATGCAAAAATGTCCTAGTTCTCACGGATGAACTTGATGAGCACGTTTTCCTATTTTGGATCCAGATTTGTGCTGATGCTAAACTGCTTGGATGGATCGCCAGGAACAAAGTCAACAAGTTTAGTCTCATTAGCCGGTTTGAAATGCAGGGTTGGGTCATGCTCAGTGGTAGGCTTCTTCAGAGGGGTCATGTCTGCCAGATCAACATTTTCCTTATAAAACTTCAGCTCCTCTGTAGCACAAACCGACCCAGCATAGGCTGCATCACCTTCCTCGCAATCCAAAGCGATTTTACGACTTCCGTGGACCGTAATGGTCCCCTTATGACCCAGCATCTTGAGCTGCAAGTAAATATAACAAGGCCTCGCCATGAACTTTGCATAAGCCGGTCGCCCAAACAGTGCGTGGTACGGGCTCTGGATCCTCACCACTTCAGAGGTCAATGTCTCAGACCGGGAATCATGTTCATCACCAAACACAACTTCCAAAGCGATCTTACCAACAGGATATGCCGATTTACCTTGTACCACACCATGGAAAACAGTATTGGACGATTTAAGACTCTTGTCTGTCAACACCATGCGACGGAAGGTCTCGTAATACAGAATGTTGATACTGCTCCCTCCATGCATGAGCACTTTGGTGAACTTATAACCTCCCACCTGAGGTGCCACCACCAAAGCCAGGTGACCCGGATTTTCAACCCGGGGCGGATGATCCTCTCTGCTCCATGCAATAGGTTGCTCGGACCACCGCAGGTAACGTGGTACCGCCGGTTCAACAGCATTAACAGCCCTCTTGTGAAGCTTCTAATCATGCTTGCACAAACTAGTGGTGAACACATGATACTGCCCACCATTCAACTGCTTTGGGTGACTCTGGTAACCCGACTGCTGCTGATTTCCTTGATTACTCTGCTGGTTATTACCACCTTGGTTGTTCTGATTGCCCTGATTATTCTGAAATCCAGAGTTTGAACCGCCGCCACCATGAAAACCTGGGCCTGAACCGCCCGATGGACCCTGATCATACCGAAAAAGATCAGAGTTTTTGAACTCCTTCATAATGTGACAATCTTTCCAGAGATGCATTGCGGGAACCTCCTTGGTCCCATGCTTTGGGCAGGGCTGATTCAATAAACGCTCCAGATTCATTCCGCCGCTGTGTTGGGGCGGTTTACCCTTATGACGCTGCACATTAGCATTAGCTATAAAATCTTAATCCGCTTTACGCTTACCATTATTCCCATGGCCTCCTTGGTTGTGTTGCTGTCCCTTTGCACCGTCGTTCTTCTTTCCCTTCTCCGGTTTCTCCTCGTCAGAATCGGGATCCTTGGTATTATCAGAATCGGCATACTTGACCAAGGCGGCCATAAGGGTACCCATGTCATTGCAGTGGCACTTGAGCCATCCCAACTTCATCTTCAGTGACTTAAACTGGCAATTACGCTCCAAGGTGATGATTGCCGAGCTAGCATTAATACGATCCAATGAATGCAAGACTTCTGAAAGCCGGCACACCCAATGAGTTGTTGACTTGTTCTCCCCTTGCACATAGGCGTCAAGATCCACAATGGACATAGGCTGCTTACATGTGTCCTTGAAATTGGCTATAAACCGGGCCTTCAACTGGTCCCATGACTCAATGGAGTTAGGTGGTAAATTTCTCAACCAGGTACGGGTTGTTCCCTCCAACATCATTGTGAAGTATTTTGCACAAGCCGCTTCATCAATGTCCAACATCTCCATTGCCATCTCATAACTTTCTACCCATGCCTCGGGTGGCGGATCAGTGGTGTAATTCGGCACCTTACGCGGGCCCTTGAAGTCCTTAGTCAATCGCACATTACGGAGAGCCGGAATAAGGCACGGTACTCCCCGCGAGCTGAAAGCAACTCCGACGCCTCGGTCCACTGACGCTGCTTGCTGAACTAGGGCGGGTTGGTATCGACCCGTATGTTGTGCTGCTAAAGCGGCCTCCCTTCGTGCTCTGCCATTATCCACCACGTCTTGAGCGTTCATATCACCATGCACTGGATTAGGCTCTTGAGGACAATGCGGCGCTGCGCACTGCTAGACACCTCCGGTTCATCTATATGCCTTCTATAGCTTTTGCTCGGTCCTGGAGTTGAATGAACCCTGTCTCGGCTATATGAGTAAGCTTGCTGCTGTGTCAAAGCTGTTTGAAGAAGATCCCTGGCCCGCCGTGTCTCAACCGCTGTCGGCGATTCGACTTCAATCGGAATAGCGGCCAACCGGGATGCTGCCGCTATCATATTGTCCAACGGGGTAGAGAAGTGACCCGGGGGCGGTGTGGTATACCGCGGCGGGTTGTCCGTACGCTGAGGTGGACCCATCACCTGAGGTTGATCCGGTGCCCCGGTCCTTGGATCGGTATTCCAGTTTACTGCTGGCGGGTTACTAGTTCCTGCACCTGGCGTTCCAAAGAGATTCATTGCGTTGTAATCCGCCGGCAAGCGAGATTGATGTTTCCTCCTAGATACTTGATTTAAAGTGTTATGATCCATCAAAATCCGATAATTCTTGGCTTGAATCCTTTGCGCCTGGGCATCTAAAGCGGTCCGTTCCTCCGCCATCCTGGTTTCCTCAGCCACTAAGTCCGCCTTAGCTTGCGTTATCTAATCTTTTAGACTCGCAACGTCCGCATTGTGCTGATCCTGCATCGCTGGTGTAACTGCCGTGGTCAACAAGGCCGCCCAGGCATCCATTAAACCGGGGAGAACTTGAGCCGGCCGGCGCGCGGAGCCTCCTGCCCCTGCTACTGGTCTAGACGCCGCCGCAGTAGAGTTTTGCAAGGTTGGCTGTGTTCCAGCCATGAAGATTCCAACGTGGTTCGGTGTTTCAAGAAATTCCGGAATACTAGTGCCATCGGAATACCCTTCAAACACGCCATCCTGAACTTGGTATAGGGATTCGGTTTCACCAGCGGATGATTCGCCGTCGGAATAAGCGACCGTCTCACCCTCAGACACCGGCTCAGATCCGATCCCATGAACACATCCCACGAACGCACGCTTCATGGTAGGCTGAACCCGGGCGGGACTTGCACGCTGAGCCGTTTCGATGAGGTCGGTGCAGGTGTCCGGCTCAGGGCCCAGTTCGCCGATCTTGCCGATGAAGACGTGAATTCCGTCGAAGGGGACCCGGTACCCATACTCGATTGAGCCGGCCTCGGGGCCCCAGCCTGCATCGTCGATGTAGAGCTTGCCGCGACGACTCTTGGTCATCCGGCCCACAACATATCCTTTGAGGACCTTCAAGAACTCGAAACCATCGTGCGATAGCCCCACGGTGGGCGCCAACTATCGTGGAAATATCACGTCAGATGTCCTCGTGTAAGGACTTAGTTGTGGAGCCATCGCGACGGGTTAGCTTAAAGGGGTTAAACCGGACAAAGGACACGAGGGATTTTATACTAGTTCGGCCCCTTCGATGAAGGTAAAGGCCTATGTCTAGTTGTGATGGGATTATTGGGGTCTCGCTAACCAGGGAGCTAAACAAGCTATGCCTGGCTATCGAGTTGTGTTTCTTGTCCCTGAACCGCCGCCAGGTCGTCCCCTTATATACATGGGTTGACGCCCGACCGGTCTATAGAGTCCCGAGGCCGACTCATACAAGTGTTCGGCTCGGTCTCTCCTTTCCTTATCTTACAACACAAGTTCATGACTATGGCGGTTTACCACTATGGGCCCTAATCCGCCTTTGGGCTCCGGGCCTCTAAGCTTCATAGTAAAGCGCCATCTTCTGAGTCTTCGTGGGCTTCAATATATTTGAGGGTGAACCGGCCCCTCCTAGGCGGTTTATACTCAGTAGTTATATCCCCAACAGGTTCGGTGACCACCCCCAAGGGTCACCATTTGTACGGGTTCAATGACCACCCTCAAGGGTCCCTTAGTGGAATCACGGCATCTTGCATTGTGCGAGGGCGTGAGGAGATTACGGTGTCCCTAGTGGCTTCTTGGGGAGCATTGTGCCTCCACACCGCTCCAAACGGAGATTAGCATCCGCAAGGGTGTGAACTTCGGGATACATCATCGTCTCCGCATGCCTCGGTTATCTCTTTCCCGAGCCCTTTACTTATGCACTTTACTTTGTGATAGCCATATTGTTCTTTGTCATATATATTGCTATCACATAGTTGCTTATCTTGCTTAGCATAAGTTGTTGGTGCACATAGGTGAGCCTAGTTCTTTTAGGTTTTGTGCTTGACAAATTAACCGCTAGGTTTATTCCGCATATGTTCAAGCCTTAACCGTAATTATTTTAAAGCGCCTATTCACCCCCCCCCCTCTAGGCGACATCCTTGATCTTTCAGAGGTCCATAATTTCTTTGCGGAGCTTGCCCGTAATGGCTAAAGCTCCCTTTACCCAAGGATGCTGCATAGCTTCTGGAGAACAAGTGACGCTCTTTTTCATATTTTCATAAGAAAGAAATCTAAAGTTGGAAGGGATGACCGAATTTGGAATAGCCGAGCTATGTAGTTCCCCCATCATGAATTCTGCTTGGAGACGAGAGGTGACTTCTTGATCTTCCTCCATGGCATCTATCCTTTTCAAGTCGGCCTCCATCTCATCCTCCGTTGATGGTCCAAAGTGATAAGCATCACTATTTGCTCCTGGACCTAGTGTCGGGTGAGACACCCGACTCTCCCCGACTGACTCTTGAGAAGACATATTGCTCTTAAACTGCAACAGGAACAACTCGAAACGAAAATAGAGGATATTTGCGTGATATGGTGGTCAAAGCCTTTGGGAGTTTATATAATGAATTTTTACCGACCAAAATACGTAACGTGCAAGAAAATAGAGTCCAGGAGGCACAAGCCCTCCACCCTCGTGGAGGCCTCGTGTCCTTCCCGGACTACTTCTTTCTTCCTAAAATTCTTAAATATTCCAAAACTGAAGAAAACTGCCATTAGAATTGTTTTGGAGTCGGTTTGCTTACCGTACCACATACCTATTCCTTTTCAGAGTCTGGAACGTTCTGGAAAGTGTCCCTTATGTATTCCTCCGGGGTTACGGTTTCAATAGTATTAGTTTCAACATTGATAGGATTACCTGATATATAATGTTTAATTCTTTGACTGTTCACCACCCTCGGACTGGTGCCTTCGAAGTTGTTGATTTTTATGGCACCAGAACGATAGACCTCCTCGATGACGTAAGAACCTTCCCATTTAGAGAGAAGTTTTCCTGCAAAAATCTTAAACGAGAGTTGAATAATAACACATAATCACCTACGTTAAACTCATCCTTTTGTATTCTTTTGTCATGCCAGCGTTTGACTTTTTCTTTGAATAGATTGGCATTCTCATAGGCTTGGGTTCTCCATTCATCAAGTGAGCTAATATCAAACAACCTCTTCTCACCGGCAAGTTTGAAGTCATAGTTGAGCTCTTTTATAGCCCAATATGCTTTATGTTCAAGTTCTAGAGGTAGATGACAAGCTTTTCCATAAACCATCTTATATGGAGACATGCCCATAGGATTTTTGTATGCAGTTCTATAGGCCCATAATGCATCATCAAGTTTTTTGGACAAATTCTTTCTAGATCTATTGATAGTCTTTTGCAAAATTAATTCGAGTTCTCTATTGCTCAACTCTACTTGACCACTAGACTGCGGATGATAAGGAGATGTGATTCTATGATTAACATCATACTTAGCAAGCATCTTACGGAAAGCACCATGAATAAAATGTGAACCACCATCAGTCATAAGATATCTAGGTACTCCAAACCTCGGAAAAATAACTTCTTTAAGCATTTTAATAGAAGTGTTATGATCAGCACTACTAGTTGGAATAGCTTCTACCCACTTAGTAACGTAATCAACAGCAACTAAAATATGTGTGTAACCATTAGAGGCGGGAAAAGGTCCCATATAATCAAAGCCCCAAACAACAAACGGTTCATTAACAAGAGAATAATTCATAGGCATTTCTTAATGTCTACTAATATTACCAATTCTTTGACATTCATCACAAGATAAGGCAAACTTACGAGCATCTTTGAAGAGAGTAGGCCAATAAAAACTGGATTGCAATACCTTATGTGCAGTTCTATCTCCAGCGTGCTGTCCTCCATAGGATCCAGAGTGACACTTGCGTAGGATATGTTCCTGTTCATGCTCAGGTACACAACATCTAATAACACCATCTACTCCTTCTTTATAAAGGTGTGGGTCATCCCATCTTAAATCATAAAAGAACTTTTCTTTTGCTGGTATGTGAAACTAGGTGGTATAAATTTAGCAACAATGTAATTAGCATAATCAACATACCAAGGAGCAGAACGAGAAGCATTAACAACCGCTAATTGTTCATCAGGAAAGCTATCATCAATAGGCAGTGGGTCATCAAAAACATTCTCTAACCTAGACAAGTTGTCTGCAACGGGGTTCTCATCTCCCTTTCTATCAATAATATGCAAATCAAATTCTTGGAGCAAGAGAACCCATCTAATGAGTCTAGGCTTAGCATCTTTATTTTCCATAAGATATTTAATAGCAGCATGATCAATGTGAATAGTAACTTTGGAATCAACAATATAAGGTCTAAACTTATCACATGCAAACACAACTACTAAGAACTCTTTTTCAGTAGTAGCATAATTTCTCTGGGCAGTATCTAGAGTTTTACTAGCATACTGGATAACATTCAATTTCTTATCAACTCTTTGCCATAAACAGCATAATCACTAGCATCACACATAATTTCAAAAGGTAAATTCCAATCAGGTGGCTAAACAATAAGTGCAGTGATCAAAGCTTTCTTAAGTATTTCAAATGCTACTACACAATCATCATCAAAGACAAAAGGAATATCTTTTTGCAATAAATTAGTCAGAGGCCTAGAGATTTTAGAAACATCCTTAATGAACCTCCTATAAAAACCGGCATGACCAAGGAAACTTATTATACCTTTTATGTCCTTGGGACATGGCATCTTTTCAATAGCATCAACTTTAGCTTTATCAACTTCAATACCTCTCTCGGAAATCTTATGCCCCAAGACAATGCCTTCATTAACCATAAAGTGGCATTTTTCCCAATTCAAGATGAGACTAGTGTCTTCGCATCTCTGCAAAAGTCAGAGAATACCTCACAAATCTTTTCACAAAAGTCAGAGAATATAGCCATCATGCATCTTTGAAAGGTAGCAGGTGCATTACATAAACCAAAAGGCATACGTCTATAAGCAAAAGTACCGAAAGGGCAAGTAAAAGTAGTTTTTGATTGATCCTTCGCTGACACAGGTATTTGAGAGAAACCAGAATAACCATCTAGAAAGCAGAAATGTGTGTGTTTGGATAGTCTTTCTAGCATTTGATCAATAAAAGGTGAAGGGTAATGATCTTTCTTAGCGGCTTTATTTAATTTACAGAAATCAACTACCATCCTATAACCTGTAATAATTCTTTGCGGGATCAATTCATCTTTATCATTAGGAACGACAGTAATACCTCCCTTTTTAGGAACACAATGGACAGGGCTTACCCAATCACTATCAGCAACAGGATAAATTATACCTACCTCAAGGAGCTTTAGTATCTCCTTTCTTACCACTTCTTTCATCTTGGGATTCAGTCGTCGTTGAGGATCTCTAACTGGTTTTGGCACCGTCCTCCAAATTAATTTTATGTTGGCATAGCATGGGACTAATGCCCTTAAGATCATCCAGAGTATATCCAATAGAAGCATGGTGCTTCTTCAGAGTTTTCAATAATCTTTCTTCTTCTTGCTCTGAAAGGTTAGCACTAATAATAACAGGATATATTTTCTTTTCATCAAGATAAGCATACTTAAGATTATCAGGTAATGGTTTGAGTTCAAACACGGGATCACCCTTGGGTGGAGGGGGATCCCCTAGAATTTCAATGGGAAGGTTATGTTTCAGCATAGGTTCCTGTTTAAGGAACACTTCATCTATTTCCCTTCTTTCCTTCATAAACATATCATTTTCATGGTCAAGCAAATATTGTTCTAACAGATCAGTAGGAGGCACGGCAATAGAAGCAAGACCAATAATCTCATCCTTACTAGGTAGTTCTTTAACACGGGGTTGTCTACGAAATTTCGAAAAATTAAACTCATATTTCATATCCCCCAAGCAAATTGTAACAACATCCTTTTCACAATCAATCTTAGCATTAACAGTGTTCAAGAAGGGTCTACCAAATAGAATGGGACAAATGTCATCTTGTGGGGAACCAAGAACAAGAAAATCAGCAGGATATTTAACTTTCCCACACAAGACTTCAACATCTCTAACAATCCCAAATGTTGTAATAGTATCTCTATTGGCAAGCTTAATAGTGACATTAATATCTTCTAACTCAGAGGGTGCAATATCATGCATAATCTCATTGTATAAGGAAATAGGTATTGCACTAGAACTAGCACCCATATCACAAAAGCCATGATAACAATGATCTCCTATTTTAACAGAAATAACATGCATGCCTACAACAGGTCTATGTATCTTAGTATCGGGTCTACCAATATTAGCAGTCTCACCATAGAAATAAATAACATGCCCATCTAAATCATCATCCAAGAGATCTTTAACCATAGAAATACTAGGTTCAACTTTGATTTGCTCAGGAGGTGTATAAGTCCTAGTATTACTCTTATGAACAACAGTCGAAGTTTTAGCATGATCCTTTATCCTAACAGGAAAAGGAGGTTTCTCAACATAAGTAGTAGGAACAATAGGATCACTATAGGTGATAATCTTTTCTTCAACTATAATAGGTGCAACTACTTTTACTTCAACGGGGGGATTATATTTAAACCACTTCTCCTTAGGGAGATCAATGTGAGTAGCAAAAGATTCACAGAAAGAAGCTACTATCTCAGAGTCAAGTCCATATTTAGAGCTAAATCCACGAAAAGCATCGATATCCATAAAATATTTAACACAATCAAACTTAGGTGTCATACCTGACTCCATACCATCGTCGGAACCCCAATCTTCATAGTTGCGTTTAATTATTTCCAATAAGTCCCATTTGAATTCAATAGTCTTCAGCATATAAGAACCAGCACAGGAAGTATCAAGCATGTTGCGATCATTGAGAGAAAGACGAGCATAAAATTTTTGAATAATCATTTCTCTGGAGAGCTCATGATTGGGGCATGAATATAACATTGACTTAAGCCTCCCCCAAGCTTGAGCGATGCTTTCTCCTTCGTGAGGCCAGAAATTATATATGTAATTACGATCACGATGAACAAGATGCATAGGATAGAACTTCTGGTGAAATTCGAACTTCAATCGTTTATAATTCCAAGATCCCGTATCATCACATAGCCTATACCATGTCAATGCATCTCGCTTCAAAGATAAAGGGAATACCTTCCTTTGACAACATCATCGGGAATACCTGCAAGCTTAAATAATCCACAAACTTCATCCACAAAGATAAGGTGTAAATCGGGATGCAATGTTCCATCTCCTGCAAATGGATTAGCTAGCAGTTTATCTATCATACCCGAAGGAATCTCAAAGTAAATATTTTCAATAGGTTCAATAGGTTGAGGAGCAACTCTTTGCTCATCTGGTCGAGGTGAAGATACCCCGAACAAGCCCTTCAAAGGATTAGTTTCCATAGTGACAAGTAACAGAAAATTTCAGCACACTATATAAAGTTTCCTTACCAACACTACAAAAAAAATACACTTCCGTGAAGATACGTGTTTGTCACAGTTGGTCGCGTTTTTTGTCATGCATGTACATCCATGACAAATTTATGACAGAATCAAGATAGTCATACCTGTGTTGTCGTAGAAGTGTTCCATGACATTACCGAAATTATCATCACGGAAGTGTCCACTTCCATGATGATAAATCGCGCGTCACAGAAGTGCTTTCGTCAAGGGTGACCGACACGTGGCATCCACCGTAACGGAACGCCATTAAGCTATCGGGTCGGGTTTTGGATCCGATAACCCGTTAACAGCCCCGACCAATGGGGATTTTCCACGTGTAAAATCATCATTGGCTGGAGGAAACACGTGTCGGCTCATCGGTGGGACACATGTCATCCACTCATTGGACAGAAGGCGCCCATGATACGTTGACACGTGGTACGGCCCAACAGAGGCCCATTGCTGTGAAAAAGCCTGCCCGTTTGACTTGGTCAAAAGGTCGCGGGCCGGCCCATGGAAAGCCTGTTAACGGCATGTTCGCATATATCCCATTTACAGCCCGCTAACCCAAGGCTCGTTACGCCCTATTCGAATTAGGCCCAATAGCGTCATCTGGGCCATCCAATATGATTCCAGCCCATTTTCACTTCTGGCCCATGTATGGCCCATGATGTTTTTCAGCCCATATGAGGCCCTATGAAACTCTTGGCCTATTAACGGCCCGTGGTGAAACTGGCCCGTAATGAACAGTGTATCACTTTACACCCATTAATGGCCCATGGTGAAACTGGCCCGTATAGAACAGTGTATCACTTTATACCCATTAACGGCCCGTTATTCCGTTGGGCCGTTTCCAGCCCATGTTATCTTTCGGCCTTCTCAGAGCCCATTTATTCTTGGGCTCATTTCCAGCATTCATTTACTTACGGCCCGTTACAGTCATTTTCTGCTTGTGGGCCAAATTCAGCCCATGGTTACAGTTGGCCTGTTTGTGGTTCGTTAATACGTTCGGCCGTTTTCATAGCGTCATCAAATACGGCCTATTAAGGATGGCCCGTTATGGTCAGCCCATGAATGGACGATTCCAACTCTAGCCCGTTTACGACCAGAATGCGGTCTGTTTGGCCCATGTTTGGCCAATCGAACATACAGACCGTATAAGGCCCGTTGATGATACGGCCCGTAGAAGGCCCATTGTTTCTATAGCCCGTAGAAGGCCCATTGTTTCTACAGCCCGTAGAAGGCCCATTGTTTCTACGGCCCATAGAAGGCCCACTGTTTCTACGGCCCGTAGAAGTCCCATTGTTTCTACGGCCCATAGAAGGCCCACTGTTTCTATGGCCCGTAGGTCCAGTGTCACTACAGTAAATATTAGCCCATGATTATTGTGGCCTAGTTTAAAAAATAGGTTATTGCAGCCACTAGAAAACCGCAGAAAAAGAACTGCATTGACTACAAGCAAACAAATAAACAAGACAACAAGGAAATAAATAAGCAAGCAACTTATGCTAGGCTATCATGGCTATTACACATATTACATCCACTGGGCATCAAAGTTCACCACCAGTGCAAATATAGGGAACACAGCAGCATATAAACGCCGCAGCAAAACAAGTCCAGAACTGAAACACTTCAGAAGAGCTCAAGAAACAATATCCTGGGTACCCATAATGCTGGCAAGATGCTTAGCAAGCCTATTAAGTTTCTCTTGTTTGGCGCTTAAGTCCTCCAGCGCTTGCTGTTGCACCAGAAAGTATGCATCTAAATTCTGCAGGAACTTCCTCAGTCCTTCGGCTTCCTGTCGCATAACATCTGATCGGTGTCTTTCAACTTGAAGTTGAGACTCAAGAAGCCGAACTGATTCAGGCAACAAGTTTGAAGAGCTGGTGCCACCAGTGGTAGCCAGTAACTCGAACACTACATCAAGACGGGACTTTGGGGTTGTCTCAGTGTCTTCAATATAGTTTTTATCAGCTTTCTTGGAGACCAACAGGGATGTCTCACTATCTTGAACCTTATCTGCATTACTTCCTTTACCATTGCATAACAGGGTACTCTTCTCCAATATTTTATCCGGGTTCTAAAAGAGAAACAAACAAACACATCTCAGGTTTACAATGTAGTATATGAAACTCATTTTGGTAAACCAGTTCAGTAGTAAGGTGGACAGGATAACAGCATGAAACAAACATATATCTATGTAGTATGGTCACTGTATGGTCTATATCATTCTAGTTTATGTTGCCAAATCAAGATAGATACAGTTCGAATCATATCTATTTAAGACAAAGCAGCATAGACAGAATATAAGTGTGGGAAACTACACAGCAATAACAACACTTGTAATGTGCATGGCATGAGAACATAACTGTTTATTCAATTGAAACTGAAATCAACATAGAGCAAGTTACAACAGCAAACAGCCAAACACGTTGAAGAAACAGGTTTAAAACATACCTGTTGCACCATTGGAGTTTCAATTGCATCCTTCAAATTTGAAATTGGTTGGTATCAGTAAATACAGTGATGCAAGAGCAAAGTAGTATGAACCATAGCTACGGAACCTGACATGAGAACAATTCTTCTTCTGCTTTAAGCGTTGACTTCGGGTTCGGAGTGGTGGTCCTCGTGATTTGGGCACTGCAGTTGCCTTACTAACTGCTCGTGTTTGGGTGCTCTGTGGTGGAGACGGTGCTGTGTCAACGGGAACTGGGTGTCTATCTGCTGGGGTTGGGGTTAGAAGGGGTGTAGCTGGTTCTCTGTCCAACTGGGTAGGGGTACAATCTGCATGAGTGTGGGTTATGTGTGGTGGGGCTGGTTCTTGGGCAAGTACAACCGTGGTTCTATCTGCATCGACAGGTAGCACGATCTTTTCTGAAGACCGTGTTTTTACTCCCACAGATACTGCCATCACTCCCTCCAATTGAAATGGCTGATAAACCAGAAAAGTAATTGAATGTACAGACATTGTAAGATAGACAGGTGCAATGGATAGTAGGGAAGAAAACAGGGCATGAAATAATTCACATTTATATTGTCTAAGCAAACAGAATAGCAGGACATAATTTCACATATATGATGGCTAATTAAACAGGATAGCATGACACAATTTCACATGTATGATGGCTAACTAAACAGGATAGAATGACATACTTCAAAATATGATGACTATGTAAACAGGATGACATGATATAACTATACGATGTGTCTATTAAAGTGGTTGGCATGCCATAAATCACAAACATGTCGTCGATGGAAACATGATGGCATGATATAATTCACGGATAGAATGACATAATTTAAAATATGATGACTATGTAAACAGGATGAGATGATATAACTATATTATGTCTTTAGAAAATGGGTTGGCATGCCATAATTCAGATACATGCTGTCTATGTAAACATCATGGCATGACATAATTCAAATATATGATTTATATACTAAGGAAGTGAGCAGAGGGCAATCGCATATATGATGTGTCAACTAAGGAGATGGCATTCAATATTGTGTATATGATGTAAAAACTAAGCATTGCAATACAACATATGCATTATATGAGTAATATAACCCTGCCAAGTTTGAACATACACCTCAGGGGGATAATAGGACTGGTCATCTGCCTCTGAATCCTCCTCTGAACAGCTATCTGCAACCAGCAAGATATCTGTTTCAGTAGGTAGCATTGTCTGCTCTGGAGACCTTGTTTTCACTCCAGATTTCTCCATCACCAATTCAAATGGCTGATGCACAGGAAGAGCAGTTGAATATATAAACATTGTCGACAAAAGCAATGAGAAATGCAAAAAAGGACGACATGATATAATTCACATATATGACGCTTGCCTAAACAGCATGGCATTGCATAATTCACATACATAATGCCTTGCAACAAGATAAGATAACATTGCATAATTCACATATATAATGTCTTGCAACAAGATGGCATTGCATAATTCACATATATGGTAATTAGACACTAAATAGGTGGCATTCACACAAAGCATGTCTAAACTAAGCAAATGACATAGCAATGCAAGATACCATACACACGATATGAGCAACATAACCCTACCAAGTTAGGGCATGCACCCCGGGGGGGGGGAATATGACTGGTCATCTGTCTCTGAATCCTCCTCCGAGGAGCTATCGGTAACCAGCAAGACATGTGCTTCGTCGGATAGCATTGTCTGCTCTGAAGACCTTGTTTCCACTCCAGATTTTTCCATGACCGTGCCGAATGGCTGATGCACAAGAAGAGTAATTGAATGTACTAAAATTGTTGACAAATTTAACACGTAATAAAAAAATGATGGCATGATATAATTCACATATAAGATGACTGGCTAACTAGGGTGGCATTGCAAAATTCACATATATGATGCCTGGCTAGACAAGATGGCATTGCATGATTCACATATACGATAAAGAAACTAAACAGATGGCATTGACACAAAGCATGTCTAAACTAAGCAGATGACATCTTTAATGTATACAGTAAGCAATGCAAGGCACCATATGCATGATATTACCAACATCAGCATGCCAAGTTAGAGCGAAGACCTCATGGGGTAAATAGGAGTGGTCTTCTCCTTCTGAATCCCCCTCAGAACAGTTATCTTCCTCTTGATTACGATCCGAAATGGGTGGAGGGGGGCTGCCTTTGCGCCCACCATGGAACGACGTCTGCATGAAATTTTATTGCCACGCAAGGCTCGTCTCTTTTGCTCTACATGATCAGTTCCATTGTGTACAATAACTGGCATGCATAGGAATAAAACATAGTGAGATTATGTAAGGAGTGCATGCACAAATCCAGAGTGATGGTAGCAAACTGTGGATAGACCCAAAACCAATGATAGCAGGCAGATAATAGCTTTAGTTAAAAAATACAGATAATGGCTCCTTTAATGTTTGTTTGCACCCAACATGAAACTCATAGTAGACACCGGAGATTAACCAGATAGTAGACAGATAGTACTGATTGCTGCCCCAATATGTACCCCACAACCATTTAAAAACTCAAGTTTCAGCATTAGTTTGGACCTGACTCGGAGTCTAATAGGTGAACACGACGATAATGTAGCATGTCATCATATTAAGCGACGCATAACGTAAGCAGACACGGAAGAGTGCGACCTCTCTTGCGGACCCGTGTAGTCCTCAAGGTCATCTGCTCAGTTGATGATGGTAATGCAGTTGTCGTGGCTGCCGGCGGCGGGGAAGAAGATCTGAGGCGGCGAAAGACAGTCTGGAGAGCGGATCCCTGCTGTGGTGAACCCTTCCGTCGTTGGAGCAGCTGAGCTGGGGTGGAACACAGCGCCGCAGGAGCAGGACAAACCACACAAGGTTTTCTTTGACACATATCTGTAACAGAAGTAATTGAGTAAGGGCTTGTTTGAATTTGAGGATTCTAACAATGCATGGATAGGAAATAGACAGGAATAGGATAGGAATGCACGTGCAAAACAGAGAATTTAAAAACACAGGATTTCTGCCAATCTGGGTGTTTGATTCACAACAATTGGAAGATCACAGGATGCAAAAAAGCATGGTGAGATTAAGTCAAACCACAAGAAAATGTACGGTTATAATGCTATTATGCTACTATCTCTTAGTCTTGTGCTTGATGAATAGGAATATGAAAAGGAGGAGAAGTGGAAATTAGAATTCCTACGGTTTTTCTTTCAAGGAGACACTAAAGGAACAAATCCTACAGTTTTCCTTTGCTCCATTCCTTTGCACCAAATTCATGAAAAGTAGTACCATAGGAAACTTTCCAATTCCTATGTTTTTCATTCACTTTTCCTTTCAAGCACTGGCGATTCTAGTAGGCAGGCTTGAGCAAGGAAAATCCTACACTAAAAAATGTTTTTGTGCTACTTCTATTACTTTGGACCCAGGCCACTGCCATACTAGCTCAACTCCCAGGCCCATCGACAAATGCACAGCTCAAACGCGCAGAGATAAATAATGATGGCGTTCAAGAGAGTCCATCACGGATAGCTAAGTTGCCTGGTACCTCACTGCTTGTCATATAGTAGGATAAAATAATCGTATTTCCCGTTACTATGAGTGCTCAGTGGATAATATATATAACATGTAGAGTAAAAAAGAGATGCAACAAGTGTACAACCTCTTTGGTGAAGCCATGTTGATCTCAGCGTGATTGGGTTGGCCAGTGAGGATGCTCCGGCTGACTTTGCTATTAGAGGAGGGGAAGAAGATCTTAGGCGTCTGGAGATGGAGCCCGAGGTACTGCTCCGCTGTGATGGAGGGTTTCATTGTTGGAGCAGCTCCGTGAGTTGTACGACGCCGAGGCTGAAGGAGGACAAGAGAGACAACAAACAATGTTAACCTGAGTGGAATTCTAATAGCATCTCCAATACATGACGTAAAATACATAACCACAAAGTGCTAGATGTAAAATACATCAGCCTCCCATCTTTGAACTTAACTGTCGAAACTGAACTTAACTGTCGAAACTGAACTTAACTATCAAACTGAACTTAACTGTCGAAACTGAATTTTGCTGTCGAAACTGAATTTTGCTATCGAAACTGAACGCACTAGCAGGGTGAGGCTACACGTCGGCCGACTGACTTTTTCATCTCTGATCAGTCAATTTTGCAGCCTTTGGATACGAAATCAAGGGCCTGCGGTTCATCTTCAACCTCCACCCCCCTGAGCCGCCAGCCACCACCGGCCAAACAGCAGCCCCCCGCCGCCCGCGGCTGGCGGTGCGCTGCCCCGCCCGCCCCGAAAACACTCCCCACCACCGGTCTGTCGTCGCCCCGGCCATCCCTCTAGGCCCCCCCCCCCCGTGCCTAACATTTTCTCCGGCGATCCCCACGCCACCGTCCCGCCAATGCCCCGCCACCGCCGGCGACCACCGCCCCAATCCTGAACCCTAAGATAGATAGTGGGGTACCTCTCCGGTGAGCCCCCCTCCCCACTGTGACTGGTTCCTCCTTCACCCCGGCGAGCCCACCCCTTGAAAATCGACTGACCCAAAAGTCGATTCAGTCGACTGAAGTGTAGCCAAATCGGAGCAGCATCGCAAGCAAGAGCAAGAGCGAGAGCAGCAGCGCGAGCAAGAGCAATAGGAAGAGCAGACCAGGCAGGGGACCGAGAGCAAGATCAGAGCAGCAGCGCGAGTGAGAGCTAAAGCAGCAGCAGCTCCTACTGATGTGGACGTCGCCGCCGAGGGAGCGACACCGTGGAAGAAGTGGCCGGCGACGCCGCCGTGGATGGAGCCGCGCCGTGTCGGCTTGGGACCGAGCGCCGGCAGCACCATGAGATCGAATCAAGAAGAAAATGCAG